>NW_026888599.1:0-99263 GCF_032173495.1 Musca vetustissima
AGCATTAGGTTGTGCAAAGTTTTGTTCAAATCGGATAGTATGTTCGCATTATATTATAAAATTCATTTTCAGAAAAATGTTGACAATTTTGTGTGGGAGTTACTAAAAAGAGTGGCCCGATGGGCTCCATCTTCGAACTTCATTTAAACTTTAAAGATGTGCGTGTTATGCATTAAATTGGATTACAATTTTTTCAAAAGTACCAGATGGAGTGGATGGATATTCGAGTTGGTAAAAATTCAACAATGTGCAGAGTGTGTGGGTCAATCGGATATTCCATTCTTTTAATATTTAATTAAAAAACTGAAAATATTGACACTTTGTGGGGGAGCTACTAAAAGGAGTGAACTTGATTCTCATCTTCGGACTTGATTGGTGAAAATATTACGATGTGTAAAGTTCGGGTCAAATCGGACTTTCCATTTGCTTAACCCTTTGTGGCCCAATGTTGCCCACAGGCAACAAATTATTTCAGAGCTTATAGTTAATACGTCAGAGCTTATAGTTAATACGTGAGCTGATTATGGACGACACATATCAAAAGAAAAATATAAAAAAATCAAATTTTTGGTCAAGTTATACGCTTTTCAATACATAGATGACTGCCCAAATATGTACAATACCAATTTGTGTATACAGTCCAAGTTATTTATTTGTATTCGAAATGTACGAATTGTTGTTGGGTATTGTAAAAAAGAACCTCAGGAATAATTAAAAGTGATTTTTTTTGTCGATATTGCATTTGCTTTTGTTTATTTTGTACTATTATTTTTCGGAAAGAACGTACTGTATCACCCGAATGCAGGGATGTAGCGACGTCAAATTTTGTTCATATCCTACTTAGGTTAGTTACATTAAAGGGTTAATATTGGATTTATAAGAAGCAATGCGCTGAAAAGTCTCACAATATACCGAGGTGTTCACGTCATTAACCCTTTGTGGCCCAATGTTGCCCACAGGCAACAAAATGCTTTAGAGCTTATATTTTGTATGCAGCTAGTAGATATGTATTATTTGGATTTCATATGTCAAGACCTGATTATGAACGACGCATATCAAAAGAAAAATCAAAAAAATTCAAAATTTTGGTAAAGTTATGAGCTTTTCAATATAGAGAAGAGAGTAAATTTGTGTACAGTACTAATTTGTGTATACAGTCCAAATTGTTGAAATCACTTCGTATTCAAATTGTACAAATTCTACCCTCAGAATTCTTTTTGATTCTTGTAAAATTGAATATAGAGAATAATATAAAATGATTTTTCTGACGATTTTGCATTTGGTTTTCTTGATATTGGACTTTAATTTTTCCGAAATAATGTACTGTATCTCCCGAATGCAAGGATATATCGATGTAAAATTTTGTGCATATCCTATTTAGGATAGTTGCATCAAATCTGTGAACAGAAATTTGTTCTAAGATTGCGGAAAAAATCGGGGCTCAAAGGGTTAAAACATTAACTGTGGTAAACATTTTTTGATCCGCCCTCGATTTGTTGAAAGTTTTTTTTAATTTTTTTCCAATTCAGAACACTTTGATTTACCGCACTTAAGAGATTTAGTGTGAAAATAGAAAATTATTTCATGCAATTTTTCCATAAATAACGGGTTTTTATAAAAACACATCGTCTTTTCTTTACTGCATTTTTTTTTTTGAAAAATTTAAAAAATTTCTTTAAATTAAGTAAACTAAGCACCAATAAAATCATTTACTGATAATTAATTAAAAAATCTGTAAAATCTATCAAATTTGGCAACAATTTGTACAGTACACCCAAAATTCGAAAAAACCCTTATTATAGAATATTGAGGGTCCGAATGTACCAGAAATTACTAGAATTAGTAGAAAACAATAAATAATTAAAAAATATAAATATTTGAAATAAAAAATTAAAAAATTGGAATTAACTTAAGTAGCAATTCAATTTCGACATCCTTTATTGAAGAAGGCCGGAATATTTTTGCAGTATGTGAGAAAATATCGATTGATATTGGCATTTATTATATCAAATCGATTGTTCGAGTAGTACAGAATATATTTTATCAAAAAATATCTAAGTCACAACAGAATGAATAGAGATAAACGCCTTTGTTGACCAGTAAAAGTTTGTGGCACACAGCAGCAATCAGACCATAACAAACAATAGAGTTGCCAACCTCCATCCGTGGTTAGAAAACTTGCAAGCACTTACCTTTTAAATTCCTTCTTCTCAGCTACAATAAGAAAATTTATTGGGTATTTTTCATTTTTTACACTTTTAATATTTATTTTTAAATTTCCCGACTGAGACACATATTTAAGATACTGAATTACGAATACCATTTTTTGCTTTATCTACGACTTCGAAAATTAAACCACATTTTATGGTTTGAACCCGCACTAAATGATGAAGATTTTTCAAAAGATATATACAAAGTTATCTAAAGAAGCTTTTGTGGTGAACCGATACCGATGCCGAAACATTTATTAACCGGCACACAGATAGTAAACCTAAAGGAAATGCAGCTGTAGCTCCATTTGTCGCGGACACGGATACGTTGTCGTAATGGGAAGATATTTTTTTTATTAAAAAGCTTTTTGTAGCCAAACGCGCACAGATCGAATATCGAACAAACAGCAAAGCAAGCAGATACACACATGAACACTAACATATTCTAATAAGCAAACATTTTTGCAATAGAAAGAAAGGAATATTACAGAATATTTTATTATGCACGAAATAAAAAAATGGATTTTATTCACTATTTTTGTTGAATAATTTCAATAATTATTAAAAAAAACAATTTATTACTTTTGTATTTTTAATTATTTTGTAACAAAAATTTAACCGATTCAACCGTCTACACTTCATGAACGCGACGAAAGAACTAAATGGGTGGTCAATTCTGAAACTCTCTTTTACCGGTATGGATGGAGAATATCTGGGACTTAACGAAGGAATTTTGGAACGAATATTGATTACATTGTTTTCCATCGATTTTTAAGAGAGTGTACTGAAAAGGAGCATTTTCTTCTGGAGTAGTTATGAGAAACGAAAGGAATGTGAACATATTGGAGTTTTTTAACCTTGAACGGGGAATGAGATACACATGAGCACCTTGTTTTACTCTTCAGATTTCATGTGGGCCAAAAGAGAGCAATTTAAAAAATGGCGACTAAGGGGAAATGGAATCTGGGCTTGTGCAAATTGTGAATTTTAAACACACACACACACTTGTTACTTTTTTCCAGAACATATATTTTTCCATGAAATATGCGGGGTAGCATGATGGACACATAATGAGAACGTGACGAAATATCTATTTGAGGGGACAGTTCTGGAACTTCTATGGCACTTAACGAATGAGGGTGAAATGAAGATTGATCGCATCAGTTTCCTTTGATATTTAAGAGTGTGTATTGAAATGGGACATTTTCTCTTGGAAAAGCTAGTTTCATATAGGCCAAAAGAGAATTATTACTTAAAAAATTTAGCTCTTAATATTGAAATTTGGAACTCTGGAAAAGTGTTTTGATGTGGTGGACTCTTCGTTGTGGCTCTTCGTTGAGGACTCTTCGTTGAGGTCCGTGAAAAAAATATTTTTTTAAAAAATCAACGCCTTTGTTGGTCCTTGAAATAATATTCTTTAAAAAATTCACGGTGCTGTTGGACCTTGAAAAAACATTGAAAAAAAATATTCTTTAAAAAATCCAGGCTTCTGTCCCTAAATAAATATTATTTAAAAATCCACGGTTCTGTTGAAAAATACTTGTTAAAAAACCCACAATTCTGTTAAAAAATATTCTTTAAAAATATCCACGCTTCTGCAAGTCCTTGTAGAATTTTTCTTTAAAAATCTACGCTTCTGTAGTTCCTTGAAGAAATATTCTTTTAAAAATTCACAATTCTATTGAAAAATATTCTTTAAAAATATCCACGCTTCTGTAAGTCCTTGAAGAATTGTTCTTTAATAATCTACGCTTCTGTAGGTCCTTGAAGAAATATTCTTTAAAAAATCCACAATTCTGTTGAAAAATATTCTTTAAAAATATCCACGCTTCTGTAGGTCCTTGAAGAAATATTCATTAAAAATATCCACGCTTCTTTATGTCCTTGAAGAAATATTCTTTAAAAAATCCACGTTTCTGTGGGTCCTTGAAGAAATATTCATTAAAAATATCCACGCTTCTGTAGGCCCTTGAAGAAATATTCATTAAAAAATCACGCTTCTTAAGGTCCTTGAAGAAAACCCCTTTAAATAAATCCACGCTTCTGTAGGTCTTTGGAAAGATATTCTTTAAAAAAATGCACGATTCTGTAGGTCCTTGGAAAAATATTCTTAAAAAAATGCAGGATACTGTAGGTCCTTGAAAAAAATATTCTTTAAAAAAATTCACGATTCTGTATTACCTTGAAAAAATATCCATTAAAGTATCCACGCCTTTGTTGGTCCTTAAAAAAAATATTCTTTAAAAAAAATCACGTTTCTGTATTTCCTTGAAAAAAATATTTTTTAAAATATCCACCCTGTGTTGGTCCTTGAAAAAATATTCTTAAAAAAACATTCTTTAGAAAATAAATATCTTTAAAAAATCCACGCCTGTGTTGGTCCTTGAAAAAACATTCTTTAAAAAACCAATATTCTTTAGTCTGCTTTTCACAGGCAAATTTTTATTTGGCAAATACTGAGTTTGTAGGCGAGAGGGGTGTGAGGAAGAAAAACGAAAATAAGCCTGTTCAGAATTTGCCGTACACGCAAATTCTGCTTTGATCTGTTCGTTGAAAACAATTTTGTTGACATTTCCTTTTGAACCTATTCGCTTTACTGACACACAGCCGGCTTTTGTTTACAAACCTGTTGCTTTAAGTGAAATTTAATTTTTAATTTTTGCAGTTTATATATTAAAATATATAAAAAATAAATAAAATATTAAAAAAAATCTTTAAAATGCAAACACTTTTGACTTTTATTTTCTTTCTTTTGTATTTTGATTCGCAAATTTGGCAAAGAAAAATTTGCTAAGGGAAAAGCAAGCGAAAATTTCAAAAGAGAAAACAAAAAATTTGCCAAATAAAAATCTGCCTGTGGAAAAGCAGACTTAGAAACTAAAATTCTTTAAAAAATCTACGCCTGTGTTGGTCCTTGAAAAAAACATTCTTTAAAAAACCAATATTCTTTAGAAACTAAAATTCTTTAAAAAATCCACGCTTCTATTGGTACATGAAAAAAATATTCTTTAAATATCCACGCTTCTGTTGGTACATGAAAAAAATATTCTTTAAATATCCACGCTTCTGTTGGTACATGAAAAAAATATTCTTTAAAAAATCCACGCTTCTGTTGGTACGTGAAAAAATATTCTTTAAAAAATCCACGCTTCTGTTGGTACGTGAAAAAAATATTCTTTAAAAAATCCACGCTTCTGTTGGTACGTGAAAAAAATATTCTTTAAAAAATCCACGCTTCTGTTGGTACGTGAAAAAATATTCTTTAAAAAATCCACGCTTCTGTTGGTACGTGAAAAAAATAGTTCACGCCTGTGTGGGTTCTTGAAAAAATATCCATTATAAAATGCACGCTTCTGTAGGTCCTTCAAAAAATATTCTTTAAAAACTCCACTCTTCTGAAGGTCCTTAAAAAATATTCTTTAACAAATTTCACTCCTGTTTTGGTAGCTTAAGACAAAGGTCTTCTAAAAAAAATATAATCGTAAGGCTTTACCATGTTCCATTCCTTGCATTCTGTGTGCCACATTCAGCCATGTCCATTTCTCCTTATGCGCCATTTTGGTTGGGCCATTTGGTCAATAAAAAAAAACAAAAATAAGAGTTTGAATAATTTATTCTCTTCTAGCCTATATACAATTTAAAATGAAAAAAGGGTGTGTATTTAGTCCTCGTTCCATTAATTCATGGTTAAAATAACTATATTCATATTCTATTTCCATTAGAACTACTCCCAGAGAAATTGCCCATTTCCAGTACACATGCATTCAATATGCGTTCCAAAATTCCTTCGTTAAGTCCCAGATATACCCCATCATGCCGGTAAGAGAGAGTTTCAAAATTGGCAACCCATTTAGTTCTATCGTCGCGTTCATCAAGTGTAGACGTCCGTGATAGTGATCGGTTAAATTTGTGTTGCAAAATTATTAAAAATGGAAAAAAGTATTAAAATGTTTTTGAAATTGTTTAAAAAATTTGAATGCAGCAAAAAATAGTGGATAAAATCCATTTTTTCCTTTCCTTTTCCTTTCTTTCTATTGCAAAAATGTTTTCTTATTAGAATATGTTAGTGTTCGTGTGTATGTATCCTTGTATCCTTTCTTGCTTTGCTGTTAGTTTGATTTTCGATCTGTGGGCGTTTGGCTACAAAACAACTTTTTAACAAAAAAAGAAAATAGTTCCCTTCGCAACTGCGTTTCCGTGTCCGCGACAAAGAGAGCAGGGGCTCCATTTCCTCTCGGTTTACTATCCGTTGTTGTCGTTGTTCGCTTTCGGTTCGGTTAAGGTTCACTACAAAAGCTTCATTAGATAAATGTATGTGTTTCTTGCTAAAAGTGTTCATCATTTAGTGCGGGTTTCAACCATAAAAAGTGGTTTTATTATCGAAGTCGTAGATAAAGCAAAAAAAAAGTCAAAAAGTAGTTTTCGAAATTCAATGTCATAAATTAGTGTTTCAGGGTGGAAAGTTAAAGAAAAAATAAAAAAGGTGTTACAAATTTAAATTTAAAAAATAAATTTGAATATATCGCGAGTGTTAACCCAATATTTTTTTGTAGCAGCATATGGGAGTTTAAAAGGTAAGAGTTTTTATGTTTTCTATTTACATTTCTATTACCGCCCTCTATCGTTTGTTATTGCTGTCCGGAAGAATATATTATAGGGTTTGTAACTTAGCTGTATTGGTTGCAAACGAACGAAAAGTGGTGAATTAATTTACACAGATCAATATAATTTGCGCCAGGTACTAATTTAATTCTGAAACATTAAAGGACCGAAGATATACACCACATTATTATAACATACTTTTTCAATGTCTAATAATATTTTTCATTTATACACGTTTCCAACTCATCTTAACAAAAAACAGTAAGGAAAGTAGTAAAGTCGGACTGGGCCGACTATATGATACCCTTCACCACTTTGGGTATATTCATGAGATGTATTAAGGGGACCCCCACCATTCACGGTTTCTAACAATTGTATTTTGTGCCTTGATTTAATTCAAACATACATTAATTCAAGACTGTCCCTATAAAATTTCAAGCGAAAATCTCTACAAATTTTGAAGATATGGCAGATTTATTGTGTCAGCATCAAGCGACGGCTGATGGGCTTCTCAAACTTTAAACTCGGTTTTTCTCCAAACATTGTTTTTGCAAATGGCGGGCACGATAACTAATAACCCAATCGATTCCAAATTTGTACACGTCTCTCTGTGAGTGTATAGCTATCGTGTGAACTAGAATAAAGCCAATCGGTGAAGATCTTCCTTATTTTTTTAACTTTGTTTGTGGTCAAAAATAGCCTATTTTTCCAAAAAAAAACTTTTTTCAAAGGTCCTCCATTTTGTTAAGTCAGTCAATAACCCTAGTTCATACGAGAGCCAAAGCCTTTCTAACACCGTTCGAATTTTCGGATTCCGATGTTTCAGAGGGGAGTTATCATGCCCGCCATCAAAAATACTTTTCTTTAATCACAAAAAAGGACCCTTATAGGACCATTGACATGAAAATTTAAAGAACTTAAATATTTGATACACATGCCATTCTGCAATTCAATTTAAATTTATCGATTTAAAGCAATCTTGACACAATCTATTCGGTATGCTGCACTGTTTAAAATTTAATCTCAATCAGACACCCATTGATTATTTGGTGTACCATTAACACGAATAAGTCGAAATTATATATTGAAGCTATCTAAATCTGAACCGATATTGACGAAACTTTGTACACATCATTCCGAACCTAATTCCGTAAGCTATGCCAAAATTCTTGGAAATCGAAAAGTATATAGGGACTTAAGTCCATAATTTACATTAAATCGAAAGAAAATAAATATGGGAGTTATATCTAAATCTGAGCCGATTTTCACGATACTTAGCACACATCACTCTTAGACTCAATTCAGTACGTTATGCAAAATTTCGTGCAAATCGAATGATGATGATATATAGGGATTTTAGTGCACCATTTACGTAAAAATGGGCCGAAAATATAGATGGAAGCTATATCTAAATCTGAACAGATTTTTACGAAACTAAACACACATCCTTATAGGCTTAATTTACTACACTTTGCCAAATTTGGTGCATATCAAAAGTTATATAGGGACTTTGGTGCCCCATTTACCTTAAATCGTATGAAAATATATATGGGAGCTATATCTAAATCTGAACCGATTTTCACGAAACTTAACATACATCATTCACCAATTTCAATAGGGTTCGTCCTTGGTCCTTCCCATCGCATATAAAGTGCTGCCCAGCGTGCTGTGTGAACGACTGAAGCCAATGGCCAATCACATTATTGGACATTCAGACCTGGAAATTCCACCATATACCAGAATTTCACACAGCGCCAAATTCTGGAAAAGACCCACGAAACATAAATGGACACAATCCACCTATTCGTCGGCTACAGCCATGTCTGCGTTTGGCTATCCTGCAAAAGTAATATGACTATGCATTATAACTTTAACTGGCACAAGATCAGCAGTTAAAGTCGGAAAGGTTCTCTCAGTGCCCTTCAATACTGAACGTGGATTCAGACAAGCTGATAGTCGTGTCGTGTGATCTGTTTAACATCCTGCTGGTTAAGGTCATATGAAATACGAATATGCTACTCGCCTATGACGACGACATCGACATAATGGGTCGAACATTTGGATCTGTAACAGCCACCTTTGAACGAATTAAGGAGTCAGCCAAAGTGCGACTGGCTATAAATGGCGAGAAGGCCAAGCTGATGGTATCAACGCGCAAGACGTCCTGTAGACTCGGACCAACTGTGGAACTTGAAAACTTCAACTTCGTGAATGATTTCATATAGCTAGGTACCTAATAACATCAACTTTAAAATCCGTAGAAGAATGGTGTTGGCAAACATATGCTAGTAACGCCTGAGTAATCAACCGCCATCACAGCAAAACTAATAACATCAGCTCTTTGAGAGAAAATCTATGGAAGAAGAATGGTGATTATGGCCGTCAAAAACATATGACATCGACTAACGCAGCGATTGTAGTAATCAATTCAAAAGGCATATAAAACAAGAGGCCACCTTTCTTTTTTATGCTCACACCGTGCTGGTCTTTGATGTACTTGGATCTGAAACATAGGTAATTGCATAAATGCGGACATGCATTAATCGACTCAGAAGTTATTCTATGGATATTGTCCTATCCGTTCTATGTATATTGATATGTTTGGATTCTAGCTTCAGCCATTTCGTCGATTATGATTAATAATTTTAGTACTTTACTTTCCGTAGTCTTATATTACGAATGTTCACAAATTTGGAAACCTATTTGGGAGCCCTGACACAATCCTTGATTATCTCTTGATTTGAAACAAGTAAAAACAGCTTTTTTATACTCTCAACCATAATGTGCCTTTTGAAAATACCTAAAACCAATCGGAATGTTTCAGAGATGTTTGAAGAACTCAATAGGGAAAGTCGGGTTATATGCACCCTAATAACACAAACGAATGTTGTTCATGGAATAGTACTTCTAACTAGTAAAACTGTTTACTTGGTGTGTACAACTCAAAAAGGCCAATTCTGAGTTGTATATAATTTGTCTGCCTGAAGTCCTCGCAATTTCAACAGGATTTGAAAAAAGTGAGCTGTACAAAATGTCATTTAGTCCGGATTATTAATACATCCGGACATGCATAAATCGACTTTGAAAGTGATTCTATGTACATTCATCAAAAATAACAATGGGTCTATCCTATTTTACATGTTATAATCAAATGCACAAATAAACCTGTTACTATAGTGTGGGAAGGGTATATAACGAAATAATCAGAATTTTTGTTGGCATATAATAAATCTCGCTAGTAATTATTTTTAGTTGCTTGGCTGTTTTTTTAATTTAAAATTATTTTATTTATTTACTTGTTGTAATGTTCTGGTTGTTGTTTGTTTGTTGCATATTTATAATATTAACTTAGTTTAATGTATTTTTGTTTGCAAATTTTTCTTGTTTATTTATAATTGTTGTTGTTTTCTGTTTGTATGTATATGTAAAACTTAAAAGTTACAGATATTGGTTGTTTTTCTGTTCCACATTTGTTTTTGTTATTTTTTGTCAACTTCAATCCTTGTTTCTTTTTTTTGCAAAACACAAATAAAAATATTTTTCATGTTGTTGCTGTTCTTTTATAATAATATATACTTCATGTGTTTTTTGTTTATATCCATTAGTAGCTATAATTTAAGTAATTTTATTATTATTTAATATGTATATTTATATAATTGTTTTTGTTTTTTGCTTCATTTTTGTTTAAAACCAAAAACGTAAAAAAAAGAACGAACATTTCAGAATAGAAACACTACTGGATTACAAATGTAATGTGAAGGACATAATAAGGATGAAGAAGAGGAAGAAGGGATGATTGAAGTGATTATTTTATTTTTTTCGTTTAATGAATGCAGCTTCAATGTTGGGGGTAGGGTGTGGTGGGGGTTGGTTGTTACATGGGAACAGTTGAATTAAACAGAATACAAAACATACAAATTTAATAATAATAAGAAGAAAATAAAAATAATAATTATAAAATTAAAAAAAAAACTTATTAGAGACAAATAATATTACACACTACAAACTACTTTTGCAATATAATATAGGGGGGGGGGGGGCTGTTGGGGGACAGAGGAAAATATAAGAGATAGTATGTTTCTTTATATACGCTTTTGTATAGCAAAGTCCAAAATGATAAATGGATTATTCCTTGTGGTTTCTGAACTTCGCTGCTTGTTGTTGTTTCTATAAATCCAAATATAGGAAGCTATTCTTGCTTGTCTGCCTTCACTGACTGGTTGGTTGGTCGTGGACGACACAGCAAATTTGATGTTTAGTTGTTGTAGATGTTGTAACAAGCTAACATCCATGACATATAATAGATATATATAAGAGTAGTTGTAGTACACAATTACAATGAAAATATTTATAATTACACATAAGAAGCGCGAATAAACATCAGAGTAGTAGACGACAATTTGCTTTTTGTAATTTTATGATGAATAAATTAATGTTTGTCTATCTGTCTGTCAGTTTTTCTATTGCTGGTGATAATCTGGTTTTTTGGCATCAAAAAATATCCAACTTAAAGAGAAGAATGAAACAAACTAAGCAGCTTCACGAGTAGTAGAATTGGGTTTGTTTTGCGGGGGGAGCGTAGATGGATAATGGTGGTGGTGGGGTCCTATAGAAATATATATGTATATGTATGTGTTGTGGGTTCTATACATCATCATAATCATCCATTAAGTCTTAGCCATCCTCTTTGGGGGGAGTGAACCAACCTGGTGAAATACAAAACAAAAATTAATTTATATTTGTTTTTTATTGTAATATATAAATCAAACACTTACCATTCTTTTCGTGTATTTGAACCAATGATTTGAAACTCTGTTGCGCCTTCGCCAAACTGTATTGACCCTGCGATAAGGCCTGAGTAGGTAATTTAGTTATTCAAAAGAAAAATGCAATGCAAAGTAAACCACCACACCAAACAAAAGCATTTGATAGATAGATAAAACCCAAAAACTATGTAAAAGGAGGAATACTCTTATACTTACCTTGGTGGCTCCAAATTGTATGCGGGCCTTGCCCTTAACCAGTGTGGCAGCAATTTGCATAATCACAGCTTCCACGGTATAGGCCGAACTCCAGCCTTGTTTTGTTAGTAACTCCATGCAAATCGCTCCACCCAATAAGACATAACCACCTGCAAAACAAAACACAACACAAAGCAATGTTAAATAATACCCCATGAAAAAAAATTTGAAAATTTTTCAAATTCCCTCACCTGATATAATTGGATGTACCACACGCACAAAGGGCGGCTCGAATGGATAGGTTTCCTTGAATATGATATTTAAAAGAATACTATCTTTGCCTTCTTTTTCTTTGAGCATTATCAAATCGTTGTGTAATGGACTGTCAGGATCAACGGACTTAAGGCGTATATTCCATTCGTATATGGAGTCATTTACTAATTCTATGGAGTACATATTGCTCTTAAATGAATCAGAACGATAGATATCACGTAATTCTTTCATTAAGCGATCGGTTGCTTGAACGGAACCGGAAACAGAACCCTACAGAAAGAAGAAACGAAGGGAAACGAATATTAGTTTAAAATAAAATGATTATGATATGCAAAAGAATTAGAACTTGTTCCTAATAGGTCCAAACTTCATATTTGCCCTCTATCAGTTTAAAATGAAGTATCCAGTCCGTTAGCATGCTAAGGGACTCGTCCTCAGTTTGCGAATAGTGGAAAGCCAAATATTCTTCTTCTTCAATAAATAGCGGCGGACAATCAGCGGATCCTGAGGGTGTCTCGAAGGAAATGGCCGAGTGCCTATGATACCAGCACTGACATGGTGAGAATAGCGCCTCCAACTATCCAATTATCAGGTCTTAAGTCACTCCCTTCCTAAGTGGCCTCTCTAACGATGGGGTGTTAGGCAACCTCGTGCCCATGAGTGTTTACGGTTTGCAGTAAGGGTTCCGACTATATTTGAATGGAGCCTTGTTGATACATAGGCGCCTCAACATGGGCATGGACTTGAGGTCATGGCTGACCTCAAGTCCTCACTCAATAAAACTTCTAATGGAGCCGACTTTTTAAAAACAAAATATTAAAGGATGCGATTTTTCGATTGATGTTGCTGCCTTGGCACCCTCAGTCTCGAACTCTACAGGATCAGAGTTCAATCAACCCCTATCAACGGTGACCAATGCTACGTACCGAACCATTATTTGTCTCATCAAATCTCATTACTCTCCATAATGTCAATGCAAACCTAGAGAGGCATAGGGACCTTCATCTCGACATTATTCCGCCTTTGTCAGGAGAGTATCCCGACTCAACTCTGGGATGACTCGCCCTTGACATACGAGGAAGACGCTATGGATACCACACAGCACTACGGTGATTAATACGATGACTACCCTAGTGACTTCTCCAAATCATTCCGACGACGTGCAGTGAAATCTCGAGACTTATAAGGAAGTAGAGACTGGTGTTGATGACCTTCCCATCGAAAAGATGGATGAATCACCAACACAATGAACTACCATTCGCGTCAATGCCAGAGATTTCGGACAAGAAGATTTATAGGAGAGCAGTTGATTTCTGTAACCGGCTTATTGGACGGGACAGGGATTCGATTATAAATAAGGAATTCCTTCTAACAAAGAGTAGCCCTTCCAAAGGAGAAGATTGTGAGTAGTCTGAGTCAACCAGGACGATTATGGCGAGGACTTCTAAGTAATCAGCAACCTCCAAGGGATCCCTGAGTGTTGAGAAGTTCCTAACACCATCCTCCACTCCAATTAAATGTAATGTAGTGTGCCGGGCCCGGAGAAAGTCGGTAGAAATGCTTCCAGAAGGCTGATATAACAGCGGCAGGTTGCAAGGCATCCATACCTAGAACAGTCGGATCACAATCGCTTGATCTCGACGACACGTGGCTTGTGGTCTCACCAACGATTTCCGCCGGCATTGGGTTATTAACTCTTTATTTCACCTATTCAACACACAATTGTAACACTTACCTTTAGATAGTCTTGTCGTTGACTTTGACGCAGTCTTTCTAGTGTTGCTAAGTGTTCAACTTCCATTTCGTCCTTCTAGAAAAAATGGAAAACAAAAAAATAATTTCAGCAATTATTCCAAATACATACAAGATCGGCACACTTACTTTATTCGTACTGCGAACATCGTCCATTTCAAGAGGAAGATCTTCATCCGCCTCGCTCTCCTGTTCACTATCGCCAATGGGATCTTCGATATCATCTTGATCTGATTCGATATCCTCAATTTGATTCTGATCTGCAGGCTGTTGATTCAATGATGATGAACTATTAGGTGGTGGCAATTGAAACGGTATTGTGAGGTTGTCTATATCGGGCGGCAGTGGTACATTATGTAGGCGGCATAATTCTCGTAATAATATGCCAACCTGTTAGATACAAAAACAAAAAAAAGTAAGCATAGTATGATAAATTAGCACAGTGCCATAGAAAATTGGGTCACAACAAACCATAAACACCAATAAAGAAAAAAACACACACACGCAAAAAAGAAGAAAATAAGAAAATGTAAACCTAATAATAAACCAATCAGATAAATAAACAAACAACCACACCAAAAAAGAAAGGTCATTTGCGAGAGTTGCAAAGTTAGCACACGGCAAAGCACAACGAACTGACCTGGTTTATGACATGGTTATCACGACCATTTGTATTGCTTAGTATTTGAACAGCATTTGTTACGCTTGTCTCTTCACTTTCGGCAAACCAAACTGGGGGTGATGATGGATAAGTTTCCTGAAAGTAAACAAAAACAAAAAATGTGATAAATATATTATAAACAAATTGGTAATAGGGAATCTAATCACTTAATTAATTGTCTACCAACAACGACAAAAGAAAAAAAAAACGATTATGTCTAAAAATAAATATATTTTGAATGCAATAATTTCCCCCGGTTTTTGTTTTGTGTAGGAAACACAAAACATGTATTTCGATTTTATTATGCGTTTTTATTAAAAATATCTTTTATGACACATTGAACTTGGGGGTTCATTAAACTGTCAATAAGTTAATAATTAAACAAAACAATTAATCGTATTTGCTTAAGAGGCCTACAAAAGCAGCAATTCTGTTTTTTTTCATATAACCAAGTTGACACATGTTATTATTAAATACAGTAGCTAGAAATTAGTTTTCGTATACGGGATAGGGATTATATGAAGGAGGTAGGGAAACAAAATGTCCATACCCTACATCATACCTAACAACTTCTAAGCGGAGTTGTTTGTATTCTCCAATTCTCGAAGAACCCTTCTAAAATGCGCTCTTTGCTCCAGCATTCCCTTCATCCGTGTCTTATTCATTTGGGAAAAGTAAAAAAGAATACGAAAGTTGAGACATGATAATGGATTTGTATTTGTGCCAGAAACTCAGGCACATGCATCGATGTGTGAACTGGTTCGTTATAATAGTTCAAAAATTTATGATTGGGTTTCTACAATTCTGTGTGTGTTTCCGACGAATTTCATCTTACAAACAGTGCATAGCAGTGGATGATTGTGTCAGGGATTTCTCCCCAGTGTTAGGGAGAGCACTTAGGAAGGTAGGAATTGGATATTTGAAGGCGCCATTCTCGCCTCGTCAGTCCTGGAATCATAGGCATTTCCTAAGAGATTCTCCCCCAGGACCCGCTGATTGTCCGAGACTGTTTATTTCATATTCACAGCTACCCAAAGAATAATTTTGGGCTTCCCACTCTCCGCAAACCTTTGGACGCGTCTGTGAACATTCCTGTATATGAAGAACAGATCTGCAAATTCCTGAGAAGGAAGAATTTGTCCTCCTTCGGTCAAAGTCTTCAGATGTCTAGCGCCAGCTGTTGTGAGATTATGAGGATAAACAACTACATAGCTGATCTTGTAAGATTCTCCCATCTGAGGAATATGAAAATATCCAGTTTTGGAAACACTTACAGCTGTAGGCTGTGTTGGGTACCAGGACACAGTGACATCATGGGTAATGAAAAAGCCGACGAATTAGCTAGACGAGGATCTCAAACCACAGACCTAGCCATCGATTGTTTAATCAAACCATACATCTGTCATCTTTTCGGAACTTTGAGGCGTTCTTCGACAAACGAGCCAATGAACTCTGGCACAACAAAACTAGGTGCAATGTGTTAAGATCTATCTGGCCGACTCTGACAACCAAGAGAACAAACTCACTGTTGGACCTGGGCAAAGCTGATATTAGAGTAATGACAGGAGCCATTACCGGTCATAGCAATATCAGGGCCTTTACCAGTAAATGGGACCATGATGTTACTAATTACTGCAGACTCTGTGCTGATGAGGGGGAGACGGAGACAATTGATCATCTCCTGTGTCGCTGGCTAGTTCTGGCCTACAGACGGCAAAGACTAGTGGGTGCTCACTTTACACCGTCTCTTCTTCTTTTCAACTATGGATCCTGCTTTAATCTACAGCATCATTAGAAACCCAAAGTGGTTGGGAAAGTGCAACCTTAGCACGTAATATGTTTTTTCTCTCCTTCTTGAGCCATCGAAACTATTCCCACCTTCGTCTTTAATACTTCTTGTTAGCTTCCTATTCTTTCTTCACCGGCTCCTATATTATTATCGGCTGTATTCTGCCAAACATTTAGTCCACTATTTGGCGGAGTAGCAACAAGAACACTACCCAGTGAACTCATTAAAACCCCATTGCAACAATGTCATGGGCCGTCTTTTGTTCCACTGAAAACATATATGCTCTTGTTGTTGTTTTTAATACTTCTTCGTTTGCCTAATTTAACTCGCAGAACAAAAGAAAAACGTCATTTGGGATTTATCCCTATTTATTTTTTGTATAAAAAAACTTCGCCTTGAAATATAAGACTTGTTGGGCCGCAGAGCAAACAAACAGTGTGCAGAGTGACGTAGCCGTCCCGTTATAGCTATGTACATAATCGGATATGAATCACTTAAAAAATACACACAGGGGTTAAAGTACTGATGTTTCTCATCATCTCAAAGATTAACAAAAAAGGGAATGCACGAAAAAGGGTCCGTCATCATCGTCGTCTATGTAGGAGCTGCTAAGTTTTAAATTTCAATAAAGTGAAAAAACAAATTATTACATTGCTCAAAAGGGTTAAAAATTACCAAAAAAGCAAATAAAGTACACACACTGCAGTTTAACTGTGACCCCCCACAATATGAAAAGTAAAAGCAAAAAAAAGAGAGTAAAAACAAATAAGAAGGGTAATGACTGCTGTTGTTACTTTGTGGAGCTACTAGTATATACAGGAACAAATGCCCAGCATACAAGGAGTATACAACCAATAGAAATGATGAAGAAAGCAACAAACAAATTGCCCATCCAGGCAATGAGGGACCAACAGTGACGGTGACACAACAAAGCCGCTAACCAAGCAAGTGAAATTGTAATTTAACCTTTAATTAGAGCATTGAACTAAACAACCAACCATCCAAGCAGCGGCAGCAGGCAGCGGAACCACATAACAATGCATCACATGTGTGTATACGTCGTATATTATATACTTATTACCCGGTTTTGTGTGTCGTGTCTACCCTTTCAGTAAAACCAAAAACTCTTTCATCAAATGGCGGTACATTTAACAAATGCAATTTGTTAAATGTACTTGATTTTTTTATTTGTTTAGCAGCAGCTACTTCTCTGAAAGGTATTCAAAAAACCGCAATAAATAAATAAATCAGGTATGAGCAATACTCGTATGTAGGAATTTTTTAATTCATTAGAATACGGAAGTAAACACTCGGCAATCCGTCAATTGCGATAATAAAAAATAAATATCGAAAAAGAGAAACGAAAAGAGAGATGAGGAACCGCTACTCTGCCTCGTAAACCTATATCAATACTGCGGGTCTTCACATAGTATTTAAGAGGTGGTTTGGCAATAGCAGCTACAGTGAGCAAGCTCCTGAGCTACTTCGTTTGATGCTACCCTATAGACTCCATCTTAGAATTTAAAAATATTACGATTTGCAAAGTTTGAATCAAACTAGACATTTCATTATATTGCTATTGGATTGACACATTTTCAAATATTGACCCTTTGTGGGAAAAGTACCAGAACGAATGGCTCACGGGTTCCATATTTAAGCTTGATCTATGTAAGGTAAATACATTACCATTTCCAAAGTTTGGATGAAATTGAATATTCCGTTACCCGGATCTATGGGACGAGGTAGGTTAGGTTAGGTTTGGGGATGTGCAGTCACTAATGTGGCTGCAGCACTCTGAAAGAAAAAGATCTATGAGGGAGAAAAGAAGGGGGATAGAGAGAGATGAGAATCTTACAAGGAAGTGTGAGAAGGTAAGTATGAGATAATATCGATGGCTATAGAGATCGGACAGAAGATATATTACGTGCCAAGGTTGCAGTTTTCCAACCACTTTAGGTTTCTAATGATATTGTAGATAGAGCAGGTTCCGTTATTGAGAAGAACCTAAGACTCGGTGGAAAGTGAGCACCCACTAGTCTGTGCCGCCTGTAGGCCAGGACTGGGCAGCGACACAGGAGATGTTCAATTATTTCCGTCTCCTCCTCGTCAGCACAGAGTCTGCAGTAATCAGTAAAATCAGAGACCCATTTACTGGTAAAGGCCCTTATATTGCAATAACCAGTACTGACTCCTGTCATTAATCAAATTTCAGCTTTTCTTAGGTTCAACATTGAGTGTGTCCTTTTGGTAGACAGAGTCGGCCAAATAGATTTTGACACATTGCACCTAGGTTCGTTGTGCCAGAGTTCATTAGCTCGTACGTCGAAGAACGCATCAAAGTTCCGATAAAGATGACATATGGGTGGTTTGATTGAGCAATCGATTGCAAGATCAGTAGAATGAGATCCTCGTCAAGCTAATTCGTCTGCTCTGATGGTGTCACGGTGTCCTGGTACCCAACACAGCCGATAGCTGTAAGTAAGTTCTTCCAAAACTGTTCTACACTTGAGAACGACCTTAGATTTGATGTAACAGGATTATATGGCTTTAAGAGCCGCTTGAATATCCACAAAGATAGTCACCGATTCAACGATCTCTGCATCCAGACTTTTTATCAATTTCGCTGCCTTCCAAATAGCGAAGATTTCAACTTGGAAAACACTACAGTTGCTATACAGTTGTAGGTAAACTCAAGTCCTAGTCTTTCACAGTAGGCGCCAGCGCCTGTACCTTCTTCCATCTCGCATCCGTCTGTATAAAAAGCTAGACCGTCCAGAGGAGGGTTGCTACAGTTCCAGTCGTCTCTACTAGAGATAACGACATCTATATCGTCAAATCTCAGGACTGGTTATATAAAATCGCTTAGTTTTACGCGTTGGTCCAATGTTCAGGATACATCGGGCATGGATGTACAGGTACAGTTCCGCCATAGATTTGTTCATGCAGGCTTAGGACACTAGGACGTACTGCCTGACACTAAATGCTGAGACACAGAGGCCTTAAGTTCAGCCTTGCGTTCAGAGCTGCTTGTGGAGTGCTCCTCGCGGCTCCAGTTATTCGAATCGAGGCGGCTCTTTGTACATTGTCTAGTTTGCTGGATGTCACTTGTGGCGTGTTATACATCAAGTGTATAGTCGATTGTTTTAGCCCCCACCTTTCCCAATGGTGTTCTTGAATAGAGTGCAATCTGCCCTCTTTTCGCACGTTTCTCGGCGTTCCTATTCCATCGTAATTGACAGTCCAGGATTGTGCCGAGGTATTTTGCTTCGGGCGACAGATGAAGCTGCAACCCATTCAGTATTGGTGGAGCAAAGACACCGTTCTTACGTTTCCTAGTGAACATTACGCCTTGGCCCAGCGTGACAGCGTCGATAAGGCTGTTTTTGCATAAGTTCCGAGATTGTTGACGGAAAATTTCCGAAAATCATTATCACCATGTCGTCCGCATAGGCTACAACTTTGATACTTTTCCGCCCAGTTTCATCAGTATGTTGTTAATTACCAATAGCCATAGCAACGGTGAGAGTACCCCGCCCTGAGGATTACCTCTTTTTACTATTTTCCTGATTTTCGAATTCCCTACATTTGAATTTATAATTCTGCTATTTAGCATTTGATCTATCCAACAAGTAAGCGTTTTCAGGAATGCTACCTTTTTAAGTGAGTGGTTTACGGACTCAAGTTTAACGTTATTGAAAACTCCTTCTATATCTAGAAAGGCGGCCAACGTAAAGTTCGAGTCAATATAACTTACCACCTCATGCAGTGCAGATTCCACAGTCTTGCCTTTTATATATGGTAGTATCTACATGACTCCTAATCTCCAGGTCGATCAATATTTCGAGAGTCTTGAGAAGAAAGGATGATAGGGGAATGGGTCTATAGTCCTTTGGTGCAGAGTGACTTGGTTCATCCGCTTTAAGAATGTAAGTAACCTTTACCTCGTTCCATAGACCCTGAACGAACGAGAGAATCAAGCACGCCGAGCACTTGGCGAGGCAACTTGAAGCATCGTCGGTGTGATACCATCTGGTCCTGGTGATTTATACGGTTTGAATGTGTTGACTGCCCAGCGTATCTTATTTCTGCTAACCACCATGCCAATGAGATCCAAATCTATAGTCGCAAGAGGTTGAGTGTCATCACATTCAATGCTGATGGTATCCACATCGGTAGCAACCTGGGAAATGGGTTTCTGCTAAGAGATTAAGAGTCTCAGAACCGGAGTTCGACCACGCTCCATCTTGTTTATTGATACTCCCGATGAATTTCGGATCCTTGGATAGTAATCTTCGAAACCTAGCAGTGTCGTTGACTCCTTCTATCAACTCATAGAAATTAATGCAAGACTTTTTCTTGACACGATTAATCTCACTCTTATATTTTTTGAAACTTGCCTTATAGGAGTTCCAGTCAATATATCCGCAAAGGATAACTTTTGTAAATAATGACACCTAATGACAATTTTTATCCCCAAAAGTTACAGATCCTTTACTCCAACAACAACACACACAAAATTAGCGCCATGTTATATGTTACAATTTAAATACAAATGAACACAATTTGTGTGTCATTGTCTACTAAATGGTTGATGGTGGGTGGGGTGATATCAACAAAGAACAACAATCATAATATATCGCATCATAATCTTACACTCCTCCCTATGATGGCAAAAAAAATTGTAGGAGCGAAAGAAATAGAACAATGTTAATATTTATACTTCACTTGAGCTCTTTTTTATTTTAACTCTTCATTTCTTCCATTTGTATCCCTATGCTCCCTCTATACCCTAACCTCATTCTTCTCCTCCGCATCATTGACAACTGAAATTGTTGTTGTTGTAAAATAAATGTATCTGCAGTAATAAATAGGCTGGTTGGTTGGTTCATAGGCTTGCCGAACGAACGTCTATGAAAGCGACAACATGGTAGACAGAACAAAAAGAAAAACGGATGAAGAAAGAAAGTCAGTCGGGTAGGTGGATAAAATATTTGTAATGACAATGTCAAGTTTGTTGTACGACAACAACAACCACGACGGCGATAAATGGGCAGGAAGGATGGAACGAACGGAGAGCAAAGAGGATATTTTATAGATATGATGTTGTATAGAACTACTTAGAGACGCATTTTTATACGTGTTCAAGTGGTAATGATGCAGTTTAGGATTATCAATGTGTAAGTTCTTGGCAAATACTCATGCATGCGTAAATGGAGGGTACTTGAAAAAAGTTTATGTGAGAGCCGGGCGACATAATATAATGAAATACTAAATAATTTATAAGTACGAAGAAGAAAATTATAATGGGCAAAACAAAGTTATGTTATTACAACAAAATATACGTATTTATTTGATTCGTAACAGTATTGAAAAGAGTTATTTGAAATGTTGATTAAACAAAAATTGAGAATGTCCGTGAAGATAAATTTAAAATTTAACTAGCAAAGACACAAACCACCAAATTTTTTCGGTGGTTCACATAGGGTTAAGACAGAGAGAGTGAGAGAATGCGAAATTGCAGAACTAAATCGAGAGAGAGCGTGTGTGAGCGTAACTGAGAATGCAGAACAGAATTGTGCGCAGTGCTGCCAGTTAAATTTCATGAAAAATCGTAAATTTTTCAGAAAAAAATCGGCATAATCGGCATTTGTATTTTTAAAAATCGGCAAAAAATCGGCAGCATATAATTTATAAATAAATTCATATTTTTTTTGGTTTATAACAAATCAATATTGTTTATTACATTAAAAAAAGATAACAAATTCAATTCTGTATAAAAAAATAACATAAAAGATTAATTTTTCTACAAAAAATGTAGATTTTTCTAAAATATAGTAATTATTATGTACACTAGTGAGATCTTTCAGATTTACGTATAACACAGTGTGGTATTAAGGTCATAAAAAAATTAGAAACTAGTACATATTTTTATTACAAATTTTTAGTATTTCATTATCAATTTTGATATTAAAACAATTTGAATTATTTAGTTTGAGGTAATATTAAGAATAAAGAATCCCTTCCAATGAATCATTCTCAAATGAGCTAAAAATTCGTTCCACATTTGCTGTGGAATGTGGAAGAACCATAATTCTTTGTACAAATTTAGACAAAACTGGAAAAGCTAAATTGGAGCCCCACGTTTAATTTCGTAAATTTTTTTCCGAAAAATTTTTAAATTATATTCTGCATTTTCAAAAATTTCTTCAAAATTCAGAAAGTTTAACTCCCTAAACTCGGAGTCTAAAGATTTGCCTTATTCGATGTAAAATGTAAACTAGACAGAGTACAATGCTGACAAAAAATGCAGATATCTAAGCCATTGAAAACGGCTGCGGCGAGTCGCCGATAGTTATAATGATTTAAAGCTGCCAATTTTATATGTTTGTATGGTAACGCCGTATTAAATTAAAAAGTTAGACAATTTTGGTCGATTGTTGAAATATCGGCAATTCTGAGGCAAAAATCGGAAAATCGGCATTTTCCATTTTTAGAGTGAAAAATCGTCAAAATGCCGATAAATCGGCAAATATGGCAGCCCTGATTGTGCGCAGTATGTGAGCGTAATTGACAATGCGCCACCAATTTGCAGAACTAAATTGCGGCCGGCCTTATGCAAATTTCGGAGATGACTCTTAGACCTTTCAAACGAAAGGTCTAAGAGTGTACTTTCAGAATATGTGGACCATATAGGCAAAAAGAATTTCGGAGATGGGAATTTTTCCGATTTTCTGAAAATGTTTAGGGTCACTTTAGGAAAATTTCCGATAAAATGGGCCACAGTAAAAAAATGAAGAAGGGTTCGGGGTTGAGGGGGGGCTCAAACGAAAGGTCTAAGAGTGTACTTTCAGAATATGTGGACCATATAGGCAAAAAGAATTTCGGAGATGGGAATTTTTCCGATTTTCTGAAAATGTTTGAAAATTCCCATCTCCGAAATTTTTTTTGCCTATATGGTCCACATATTCTGAAAGTACACTCTTAGACCTTTCGTGACACCATGACAAGGACTATAACTAAACCCGTTGCTGTTGAAGCGCCCAGATGTCAACAATGCATCCGAGGTTCCAAGACATTCAAATAACCGATCTATGAAGATAAAACAAAATAGGAATGCCAGGAAAAAGCGCCACCAAGATTAAAATGGCAGCAATTAATAAGCAAGGACCATAACCACTACAAATATATTCAAGAGAACATTGTTTCTAGGCAACAACAGATGGCAGCCCAAACTACTAGGATAGGATACAGCAGACCAATAATTTACTTACTACAAAATGACGAGTAAGATAGCGTTGGATTGTGGAAGCTCTGTGCTCCAATGGCTTGAAATTTAGTTCTGTGAGAAGTTAAACACCATGGATGACAATATCAGCTATGTCCAATCGGTCGTATTTTGTTTCTAACTTCTATATGCATCCAATACAACGTCTTATTTTGCTGTCGATTGCGGATGATCTCCAAAATTTTTATTCACTACTGTATTCCTGAATTACTTCCTCAACTCCGTCAGTCTGAATACAATTCAAACCTACTTGATCTTAAGTATCTGTCATTTATCACTTCCCTAACATGCCAATGTGGTTGGAGATTAGGTGGACTAGGACGACTGATTTTTTTACACCGAAGTGTTCACGCTGAGAAAGGAAAGGTATTCGACAATTCATGAACGTGATATATCAAAGTAATGAGGAACTACCCTTTGCAATTATCAGGGTAGCATTTCGATAAAATATAATTGAGTGATTTTCCATTTCGTAGCATTTAAATAAACAGATAAAAAAATAGGTCAGCCTATTTCTTTATAAGTTGCCAATAAGTTGTGTTTATTTGCTCCCTAAGTCGTCACTAGAACTTGAAAGCCTTGTTCTTATTACCGCGACATGAGCAGACGTCTGGTAATTTTCAAATATGTATTGTTTACATTCAAGGTTAGCTACATCCCCGATGCCCATGATACCGTTAACTTTCTAAAAACTCCTATATAAATGCCTTCCGACCTTGATTGTACAACCATTCGCATAAGTTATGGTCTCAATGCCACCAGGTGGACGTAGAATACCGGAAAGGCTCAGGTTTAACAGGTCCGGAGATACCATCATTACTGCATTGCTTACTGATTTATCTTGCGGATGTACATTTCAAGACCTATTACTATACCTATCGATTGTCAGGTGGCCTTTAAGGTAATTAAATCGCGGACCATAAATCATAAAGATTATGAGATAGCAGATTTTTAAAAACTCATAGTTGCAATATTTATAACTGCACAATTTTTTAGTGATTTCGAACTATCCCATCCGGATTTCTTCAGTTTATTTTAGATAGCAGTCGATGTCATCAATTATTTATTTTCGGGCGATATATGACCGCAAGATAAGAAATTTATATACATTTTTTTCGTCATAATGATTGAATTATAAGTGAAAATAGCAGCAAACAAATATTTCTAAAACATTCGAAATCGCTGCAATTAGTAATAATAACCACAATGTTTTGTTTTTTGTTATCGCCAATACAATTGTAGTGAAAATTAAAACAACAGTAGTTTTCCATTTTTTATATTTTTTGTGAATGGTGTGTACTTAATTTACATACTAATGAAAATGCCAATTAATGTAACACGATATCCATTATGAAAATAGTAAAAGCAATGCAAAAAAGTGAATTACATTAAACCGCAACAAAAGTAATGTAAATAGAATCGAGTTATTTGTTTTATTTAAAAATCCACACTGTAATTAAGAAATTGGATTTTGCATGATAAATGAAATATTTGTAAAACACACAGAAATATTAGATAACTCAAATTTTATATTATTAGGCATAAGAAATGTCCTTGAAGAAAAATATAAAATGTCCAAATAGAGAAATTTATTAGACTATGATACAAATTTCATTCTTTCCAATAACCCCATAACCTCAATGCTATCCGTACAAATAAATTTAATTTTATTTCTCCATATTTATTTTTTCGTATACCAAACTGTTTTTCAGCGAATTCTATTTAAATGTACGAAATGTTCAGGAATGCAACAATGGAATGCATTTTCGAAAATAGCAGAAATTGGTTGACAAATTGTAAGCATTCTCGGAATCATCATCAAACATGCATTCCAGAATCTATAAAACTTCAGATATGAATAGTAAATCAATCAACATAGAAGTAAATCACTTAAAAAATGCCACAAAAAAACTGAAAAGTGTGGATAAAGTTATATGAGGGCTATCCCAAATAAAAAAGGGGCCAAAATTCCCCTAAAAAAAAAACGAAATATGGGGGGTACAGTTAAAAAATGAACCAATATTGATTTGGTACAAAGATTTGCTATGAGAATGAGGATTCAGAATACTCAATTAAACCCAATTTAAATGAAAAACTTGCCAAAACTCCCCAAAATACCGAATAATTGGTGTACCGTTATATGGCTATAAAAATGTACCGATATTGATCATTTTTGGTAGAAGGATTTGCAATCAGTAGTGTCGTAATGCTACTGATGCGAAAAACGCAACGCAACACAGCAGACAGAAGCAACCCGTAATGCGATGGAAAATTGTCGCATTTTCGGGAAAAAGAAGAAAGAACAAGAAAAACGTGAGCGGGAGCAAATCGAGATGTACAGGAGTCAGAATGAAGTCCGGAAATTTTACCAACGAGTAAAACACCAAACCGAAGGCTTTGGCGCAGGCACATCCTCCTGTAGAGATGAAAATGGAAACCTGGGATCTGGAAGGATCTGGAAGGAGCATTTTGAAAAGCTTCTGGTGTAGTGTGTATACCACCTAGCCAAGATGTAGTCAGAATAGCAATCAATCGGCTGAAGAATAATAAAGCAGAAGGTGCCGATGGATTACCAGCCGAACTATTCAAGACCGGTGGTCAGATGCTGGTCAGGAGCATGCACTAGCTTATTTGTGCAATTTGGCTAGAGGAATGCATGTCCAATGATTGGAACCTCAGCAACCTATGTCCCGTACACAAAAAAGTAGACAAGACGATATGTGCCAACTTTAGATGAATAAGTCTCTTTCCCAATGACATTTTGGACCATTCCAATGCGGCTTCAGGCCTGGCAAATCCACCATTGTCCATATTTTGCACAATGCGCCAGATCCTGGAAAAGACTTACGAAAAACACGCATTTGACAGCCCCATTCATTCTGAGATGTTTTAAGACATGTCTGCGTTCGGCATTCATGCAAAATTTATATGACTATGCAGGATAACTTTAACTCGTACAATGTCAGCAGTTAAAGTAGAAAAGGCCCTCTCTGAGCCCTTCAATACCGAACTTGGATTCAGACAAGATGACAGTTTGTCGCGTGACCTGGTTAACATCCTGCTGAAAAGAGAGATGCGAGATGCAAATGTGAACAGAAATTACACTTGTACACCAAACAGCATATGTTACTCGCCTACGCCGACGACATCGACATAATGGGTCGAACACTGCCAAAGTGGGACTGGCAAATGGCGAAAAGATCAAGCTGATGGTATCAACGCGCAAGATGTCCGGTAGACTCGGACCAACTGTGGAAATTGAAAACTACAT
The DNA here is from genome assembly GCF_032173495.1 of Musca vetustissima. Lineage (NCBI taxonomy): Eukaryota > Metazoa > Arthropoda > Insecta > Diptera > Muscidae > Musca > Musca vetustissima. The sequence goes on from NW_026888599.1 coordinate 26,805, forward strand.
CTTCGAGATAGTGAACGATTTTATATACCTCGGTACCGCCATAAACAAAACTAATAATATCAGCTTTGAAATCCGGAGGAGAATAGTTGGGCCAACTGACGCTACTATGGTCTGAGTAAGAAACTCAAAAGCAAGGCCACCTCTCGCCAGTCCAAACTCACACTCTACAAGACGCTGATATTATCCGTGCTGTTGTATGGATCTGAAGCATGGGTACTTGCGCAAGTAGATGAGGCAGCTCTGGGAATGTTTAAGAGAAAAATTCTCCGAATCCGTCGAATCAACCATGAACTATACCATCTATTCACGGGCATCGACATAGTAAAACGGATCGAGCTGCAGCGACTACGTTGGCTAGGACATCTTGTGAGAATGAATGAAGATGCCCCAGCTCAAAAGGCATATAAAAGCGAGCCAAGTGATGGTTCAAGCAAAAGGGGGAGGCCACGAATCCGATGGAGAGATCAAGTAGAGGACAACATCTCGGAAAATGGTCTTTCAAATTGGATGGGATATGGAACAACCGTTCTGTCATAAGCCACATTTCCCCACTCAATGAAAAGGTATTTTCATAAGCTTCAAAAAATGGTACCCATATAACCGTTCCCCCAGAAAAAAAATTTATAGGCTCATATCTAAAAATCTATGGACTTGGCGCAAAAAATATTTCGTTGTAATCAGGGCTTCTATTGCTATTTGAATTTCAAAACGATTAGACCGTTCCTTAAATTTGACTTAAGTCTAAAAATCCATAAACCTAGGTTTTGAACAATTTTTTGATCCACATGATGTATATAAGGGCCCCATACACTATACATCATGCCGTACAGCATTTATCATAGTATGTGTTATTTTTTGAAAGTTTATTTATGTATGTGTGACACACACAATGAAAGTTGTCAATACATAATTTTGTGTACAATAATAATAAAATTCTGACGGAATAAAAAAACAACTGAATTTACGACTCAAATTGCAATTTTTGGGACAAAAATCGATTTTTTGGAATAGTGATTGAAGAGTTTGCCATACACTAGTCAATCTAACATATATAAAAAGGGGTTCATCGGCATGACGGTATGATTTATAGTGTATGGGGCCCTTAAAATACACAAAAAATAATAACAAAAAAATGCATACAAACAGCTGTTACATTCCAAAAACTTACCGTGATATTTGCATGAATGTCATAACGTTTGCCACTCTTGCCAATGAAACGACATGTCAACTCATCAACACTGGAATTAAGTATTTGAAAACGTTCGTGATTCTTTGTGAAGATTTTCTCCAATGTTTTTATTTCCAGCTTTAGGGTATTGAGACACGCCATTGTGTGTGTCTTTCAAGAGGAGCAACGACGAACGATGCGACTCGACTGCTGCTATCAAAAAATCGCACACGCGCGCGTTTTAACGCACTACAAAAATAAAAGGCGCGCGCGTATTATCACCTAGTTGTTGTTTTTGTTTTTCTTCGTCGCAATTGCGAGACAAAAAAAATTATACGTAAGGATGGGGATGCCTAGAGATGCAGAATAAAATAAAAATTACATTTAATATTTTTTTCTAAAACTTTTTTAATTTTAACACTATTTTAAATTGTGGTAGGTAGTAAAAGTTTTGATGGCAACTTCTGATTCTTTTTTGTCTTCATTCCATCACTGACATTACTTTGTCATCATACACACAAAGGCAACAAATTTAGCATGAAACAAATGTTTCATCATTTTATTTTTTGTTTCTTTTTCACTTCTTTTTATTTGTTTTTTGTTTCATGAAAGTATTCTTTGTTAGGTGGACAATAATAATACGTTTTTCTTTCTTTTTTTATTTATTGTGAATTTTTGGTTTACTTTGAACGTTGTCAAGTCAAGAGTTTGGTTTTCATTTGCACTTTGTTTTCTTTAAGTTGATTTGTTGTTGTTGGTTTGTTTGGTTTTATTCCTCTCGCTCTCTGTCTCACTCTCACATGGTTCAATCATGTCTCTGTGTATTGCGATTTACTGTTAAACGCGTAGGTCTTGTCATGTTTCGTTTTGTTGTTGCGTGGATGACAACGTCGATAATGGTGATGATGACGATGTTGTTGTCGTTATTGTTGATAATGATGATGTCTCTGCTTTGATGCTGCGTTGCGCAGCTGCTGCGTGTATCCAAAATGATTCCTTGTCTTAATGGTGCACCACACACACACACACAAGAGAGAGCAACAACAACAAAAATAATACCTCAATTTGTTATTGTTTAAATTGTCACAGGAGAAGAAATGAACAACAAAGTGATTGCCAACAAAAGCTTAGTTGGCTGTTTAGCACTGTGTTATCGGAGGGGGAGGCTCACAAAAAGGAAAGGTGAGTCGTGATTATTTGGACACACCAGAGCAGCACAACTACACACACACACGTTGGTTGGAGAACTCTCATCATCAAGCCCAAACTTTACTTTTTGGGGTCGCCCTCGTCACATTCGATGGCTAACTGGCTGGTATGTCGTCTCCCTTTGCAATCGATCTTCCGTAAAGGAAACTGAGACGACTACACTACAACAATGGCGAGAGGAGGTACGCTACCTGCGTCACGTCGTCGAATAAATTGTAATTCGTTAAAATTTTATTAAGCGTGAATTTGTGTTGTTGTTATTGTTTTTGCAACACTTTATTTTCCAATTGGAAGAAGGAGGAGGCACAAAAAGTATTGCCAACATATGTACCGTAAATTTGGACTTTTGCAAGAAAATTATTTGATCACAACAACAAAAATCACTGCACTATTTAATAAAATAAAAAAATAATAACTTTAATCCTCTATAAGAACACACACACAAAATTAATAATAACAAAAAACACTGGGGGAAAAACACAACATAAAGAATGACGACGACGACGGATTTCATTTGCTTTCATATCAACGAATACGACACAGCAAAAATAAAACAACAACAGCAACAACAACACAAATATCATCCATGTACTCCACCATCAACAATACACCAAAAACATCAGCAACAACAACAACGGCAGTACCAAGAAATCAACGAAACCGACGTTCGTACCCGCACGCACACACACACAAACACAAAGAAATGAAATCTGCAGCCACAGTCTGGATGGCGAACAAGTTTTTTGCCAATAGAAAAACCTTTTCTTGTTTGCGAAAAGTTCCGTAATGTTTTTCCGCAAACAATTTATATGCTTATTGTAATTATTTTATTTGATATATTTGTAGGTTATCGCGTTTTCGTTGGTATTGCATTTTTTCTTAAAGTTTTACCTAAATTTTATTATTATTTGTTAGCTTTTTTGTAATTGAATAAAACCCGATGCTTCTGGCGATTTTAAAGGAAAGTGACAGAGTGTATAGCCGAATCATTGTGGTCAACGGCGACAGCACATCATACAGTGACGCGTTGCCAACTTGAATGGTTTCTTGCAGTTGGGCTGATTCACATGTTATGATATGTGAACTGAATTTCGATATAGATAATCAATCATCTATTACAATTTTTTGAGGGTGCTACAAGACAAAAGTGATTATAGGTGTGTCTGGTTACTTTTCCAGTAACATTTATTCAGTATGTCCTAGTTCAGAGAGTAAGCCGTTTTTAGTCTCTTTTGCAGGTCCTAGGCTTTGTAAAAAATCTGAATTGGCTAAAATAACTAGGCTCTCTAGACTGTTCCCAACCTAACCAATTTAGTATAGATGCAAACTATACTAAAGAAATGCAAACTAATAAACCATAAATTACTCCACACAATGACCTCCATGCAGGCCCCAACATCCTTATAATTATTTGCCTTCAGAATAACAATTCAATGAAATAACTTTTCAAGCAAGATACCGTAGACTATCCATCCTATACGAAATGGATGGCGTAAGTAATATATTATTCGTTATAAAATGATAGAATTCAAAAATATCAATTGTGAAAAATATACGAGGATTCAGGTCTGGTCTGTTAAGTTTGCTTTTGGTCTGTTACTGTACTGTAAGAATCTACGAGTTTTTACCACGATAACGCTTTTTTCCTTTATGATATCGAAAAACATAGTAAAAATTCGTTTGAAATGCCAGAATTAAACTTTATTTTGGACGCCGTTCTTCTTTATTCTTTTACAATACAAGAAGCCAAATTAACATGATAAGCCGGAAGCCATCTTAAGGGGGAGACACATACGAGGATTCAGGCCTGCCCTGTTAAGTTGGCTTCGTATGAATTGTCAATTTATAAAGGAATATGGGAGTCAAACTTGAATTTGGACGCCGTTCTGCTTTATTCTTTTACAATAAAAAAGCCAACTTAACATTCCAAGCCTGAAAATTATCTTATGTGTTTCCCCTTCATAGTCAAATTTTAGCTTTGACATTAAACAATGCCAATTTGGTATGTCATGTTCCTATGTGCCATTATTAACTTTATCTAGTTTACCGAAAAAAATATTTGTTTCTTTTAGTCTCATTGCGTTCCACTCCTCTATCCTATTTCTGGCATTCTACGGATTTTGATTACCATTCCGCAATAATTTGTTCCATTACCAACAAAATCATATATTTAATGGAGTTGGCAATTTTAATAAAGAGTCTCAACGCAACGCCGTCATTGTGGTGAGCAACAAAATTGTATTGGCAACGCCAACATTTTATAACGGAACTGTCATTTGTCATTATGAACGAACAAACAAAAACCGAACCGAGCGCGAAAGCTTTTGCATTTCCCTTGCATACGAAACAACTAAAAATGATCGGTAAAGAAAAATGCATTAATTGTTGTGAAAATAATAAAAAATTGAATATACATCATGTACAAAATAGCGAAATATGTACAAATTGCATGTGAAACAAATAAAATATGCGTATACGTCAGTTGTGTGTTTTTGTGGAGAAAAGTGTTGTGAAATAGAATTGAATCTAAATGAAAATTTTTTTTATCATATGGACAATTATGAAATAAGAACAGGAGCACCAATGCTCCTTTCAGCTCTCTTTGTGTAAAATTTAAATTCAATTAATTTTATTTATTGAAAGAACAAAAGTGCAGACAACAGGTACGCATTCCCTATTTTTATTTTAATGTTTTTATTCATAAAATGTAATTATTTAATGCTAGTTTTTGATTCTGTGTTATCTTTTGTTGGAATCGATTCAACTTTTGAAATATTTCCTTTATATATTTTCGCCCAAATATCCTGTGTTTGTTCGATTGACATCCAATTTTGCAAAGCAGTTCGTCCTCGGACGGCTCACAAGAAAGACGTAAAAAAAATTTTAAATGAGTACTACACGCCCACGGGCTTAAAAATAGATTTTTACAAAATGGCGGTTGTTAAGCGTTCGCTTAACTAACACGTGTGTTTTTAAATACGGATAACCTATAAATTGAGTCGTTCAACAAAATCCAAACAGCTGCGCATGAAATTTTTAATTTTCGTAAATTTAATAGCAAAAGAAGATGCTTTTCGCTACTATGTGACTCCTTCACAGTAGAAGAGTTCACTGATACACAAGGCTTAGAAAGTCTGAACATTGTGGTCAAATTTTAATCGAAGTCAACCTGCAAAACACAAACCACCATCTATGGATAAAGTCAAATTCGTAGCAAAGCTACATACGGATACATGGCACTAAACCTTCTATCCCTATAGAAAGTGGGCCAACCAAAATAATATATAAAAAAAAAAAAAAAAAAAATATTTGCAAAGTGTACCGAATTAGAAAAGGCTACCATATATATGTCCGTCTGATTTTCTTGCAAATTATCACCAAGGGGTTCATATTTGTTGAATTGAAGATGAAGAGAAAAATTCAATAGACGGCCCACATGAAACGCGGAATGCTTTTATAGAATTTCTTCAAAAACTTTGGACGAACAAATTGTGTTGTATCAATAACCATTATTGATCAGCCAAAAAACCGCTGAGCACAATCATTCGCCTTGTTTGAATTTTGTAATAGTTCGTCCTACATTGCTGAAGCAGAACAGTCGCCAAATGACCAGTTTTAGTGCTTTATCGCTAAATTTCAAATTCTTTCTTATATTTGCTATTTATATTGTCATTTTAAAAGGAATGCGAAGCTAAATATACATTAAATGCATTCTGATCTTGAATATACCTGTTTCCTTTTTGAATTATGAATTCATGAGGCCAAACAAAACACATTTAACTTGTCACACTTCAGCACCCTTTCCAGAATCACGTTTGATTGTGACTTCAACCAGATAGATTACAACATTTTTGACAATAAATTACCTCCATTAAAAATCGGTGGACAAATCACAGTCTTGTAGACACCACCAATAGCAGTAGCTTCATCCGCATTCAAATTCTTGTTTGATAAATTGTTTAAATTTGTCTTGTACCTTGGGTAAACGGGTCGCAACACTAAACAAAATCACATGGGAAAAGGCCACAGAGCTCTTGCCCATTTTCTGTTTCTATTGCTTCAAGTTCTATTGATCATTGGGTACACCGGTGTCCCGACTAAACAAAATCACAAATTACGATCCAAAACGACCTGAGATCGTTTTTAGACTGCTAAATCAACTCGATCTCAAATGTCAATTCGATAGCGCATACATCTATGGAATTGGCATTTGAGATCGAGTGGATTTTGTAAATCTATACGCAGCATGAGTCTCACTCGGCCAAAGTTTGTCACCCCAGAACAATGTGTAAAAACAACAATATCAAATTGGGAACATTGGGTACAACAAAAATATCCCTTAACGAAATATTGGTTCTCTGGACCAAATCATTTTCAGACAATTAGAGTCAGTTTTCAAATGTATGTCCACTGCACGTTAACTCTGATTACAATTTGATCCAAACTACGCATATACGCCCATGTGCTGCATTTCGAGTTTGCTCGAATGTGAAACATTTTCCCAAATTTGGTGTGCTCCATTCCGAATTCCCAAAAAAAACATTGGGAATATAATTCGAGCACATATAGCCTTGTGGATTGAAAACGAAATGAGATCGTACGTGTTTTTCTGAGCACGTACAAGTTGAAAAAGAACGCTGAAGTAATATTTAACGTGTTTTTACAATATTTATTTAAAAAAAATACAGTATTTACATTAGTTTTTATACTAAAATTAAAGAAAATAAAAAAGGGCTTCTCCTGGTCTGCAGCTGTCCACAGCTTACACACACTTTGTCTTTCAGGACTTTCATTACTCTCCACAATATTTTACACATTGTTGTGCGATCAACACTTATTTTTTAAATCATTTGCCACTACCCTCTGAAATCCACCAACAGCCAGGAATCTTAAGGTACCTGCTATCTGCAGGCTTTCGGGAATGGTAACCTTGTGTATGAAAGGACCAACTTCTCTCAAAATATCCATAAATGCTTATTTTAACACGTTCCAGTATCATTAGACTTTTTCTGGTAGAAACCAGGGCAGGCATATTTTTTCTTAATTTTGTTGTTAAACAAATTGCAAATTCCAATGAAACATATGTTTTTTTATTGAACACATTTCGTAACATATTGAACACAGCTATGCTTTCGAGCCGCACTTTCATGGGAATTTAAAAAAAGTATGGGAATTCAAAAACTCTCGGAACATGTCACATGGGTGATAGTAATATTTTTGATATCTAGATCAACTCTGAAGATAGGACTTATCGTACCATCCCTTGTGGCACCTACCAAACAATATCTTTTCGATTTCATCTAAACTTTTTTAATATTTTGACTAAACAATAACATCGTCTGACCAACAAAGTGTCGAGATTTTATAAATCCAATAGCAAGAAAATTAAGTGTTTCTAAACTTTGCACATCGTCTAAATCATGTCCATTCCCACAAAGGTTAAACATTAAAAAACTAGTAAATTTAGTTTTAAACTAATGAAAAACCAAACCTACATTAAATCATAAGATGGACAACTTCTCTTGCTACCTGCCCACTTATGGTCCATTGTTTCATAAAATATATACTATATATAAAGCGGATGGTGAAAGCGGTGTGCTCTAAACTTGATAATGTGCAACTATTATAAATGAAATTAAAAATTGGTAGTTTTTATGGAAAACATGTCAGTCGAAGCTAATTCATGGGTATGTTTACCAGTATAAGTCTATAACACACATCTAAGATTTTGCTGATTTACTTAGGTTGCTTAAAGTTGTTGATAATTTGATATTACACATGTCATTATAAATTAATATTTTCTCTCATACTGGTTTTCTTCCTCGAAGTCTTTCGAATTTATAACTTTTGAGTTTTTTCTAGTTTTCTGTTCATTTTTATAAATATTTTTTGATCTCTAGTTATTACAGCAATTTTTGGCCAATTTTTGTCTATATTTTTTATACAAATTCTGATCTTCCCAGTTTTTGGTTTACAGTAAGAATTGTTCCTAATTTGAATAGATTTTACAGATTTTCTTACATGTTTGGCCTTTGAAAATGTCTTGTCAGACTTAATTTGCTAACACACCTGAAGGAAAAAGTGTTGTATATTCTTCATATGATAAGATCTGTAGGCCAAATTTTACTTAATATATTTGCCCCATAAATTAGATTGAGTTTTTGCACCTTTCCACCTGCTTTTTTCTTTTGATACCATCTTCTATTTTGAGGGATACAAATCCTATAAATAAAAAAAGAACACCACAATTGTGTTGTCTAATGTATTGATATTTATTTATATTATTTTGTTTTCTATTAATTTAAGTGTATTTTTGTTTTATGTTTTCGTTTTTTTAACTAATCAATAAACTTATAATAAATAGAAAAGAAATCTGTCTAAATAAATGTTAAATTACATTATTAGAATTTGTTTCAAGTTTTGATGATCGACTATGAAGGTTAGAAAGTTGCATTTAATGAACAGGATTTTTACAATATTGTTTTGAGGAGATTATTGAAATGGATTTTGACTTGAATTTAAATTAGTAAACCGCAAATGTATTTCTTTTTGTTAGATGACTTTATATAATTTCAAAAATTGATTACAGAAAGGTAGAGAGAGTAAGGTTTCGTGATGACGGAATGGTTTTTGTAGTTGGTTGTTTTTTTTATTATTTTTTGTGGTGAGTTTCATACTAAAATACAAAAAGATCATTTATATAAATTATGTATTACAAAATGTTGCTTTTTTAATTACAATTAAAAAACTTAAATCATAACAGACAGAAACAATTTTATGATTTTCACTTCTTTAATACCTTTGTTTCAAATTGTTTGTTGCGCTGATTTTTTTGCACGAAGAGAAAATGAATAAAATTTTTTCAAAAAAATACCAAATGAAGCTTGTTTTTTATAAAAAAAAAAGTTCAACAATCGTTTGCCAGAAACTCAGTAAAAATTTGTTTTATAACAATTTTTTGGGTATTCCACCATTATTTGTTTCTATCATTTGGTCAATCTGTCTTTGTTTTGCAGGAATTGGCTTGGTTTACTTATTTTTAAGAATATTCGAATAGTAAATTCCATCTAAAAGGTTTCTTCTTCTTCCTTTTTGTCTAACATAGCCTTAATAATTTGTTTGTATTTCTTTTATAACTCTATTACTATTCGAATTTTCTTTAAATAAGCAAAGATTTTTGTTTAATATATGTATGTAAGTTTTAAATACCACAGTCTTTCAATTTATTTATTTTTTTGTTTTCTTTTTAATAAAATTCTTTTGTTTTTCCTATTTAAAGATCTGAACGTGGTGTGTGATCTTCTGTGGGTGTTGCAACGGGGACTTCTTGTTTTTCTTCTGCTTCTTCCTCCCCTTCAGTTTTCTTTTCAGTTACTGGTATCTCTACTTGTTCCTCCTTGTTTGTGTCGTCGCCAGATTGTTCGGTGGTGACCTTTTCGGCATCACCATCACCACTGCTGCTGCCCTCCTCCTGTTCTCCACCTTCCTCCGTCTTCTTTTCTTCACCATCTTTCTTGGCCTTCTTCTTGTCCTTTTTCGTTGGCTTGACCTTAGGTTTCCATAGATTGATTTTGGTTACCAAGTACTTAACTTCACGATCCAGTGTGGACATTTTATTGGTAATTTCCTTAATGGTAAGACGTACATTTTCGTAGCGCTTCAATTTATCTTGGGCCTGTACTTCGGTCTTTTGCCATTCAACGGTATCGCTAATGACCTTGGAAAGGGTATCGATTTCAACTTGTGTGAAAACATCTTTTTCGGGATTGGTTTCTTTGGTCAAGTTTTTGGCACTCTTAAGGAACCCTTCGGCACCCTCAATCATTTTCGACAAAGCCTTAAGAGCTTCGGGGCGTTCCTCATGTTCCCAGTGGCGGGCCATAAAGACATCGGTTAACTTCTTCAAAGCCTTCAATTTGTTTTCATACATTTCGGGGGTGGGATTTTCAATGTCTTCATATAGCCAATCTGAGGCAGCGGAACATTCTGCCAAAATCTTTTCCTTTTCCTCCTTGGTGGCACATGAGGAATATTCCTCCTCCTCCAATTTTTGTTGTATATCAATAATGTGTGACTCCAAGGCATTGAACGAGGATTCCAATTGATTTCTAAGATTTTCAGCCTTATTGATGGCATTGAGTTTTTCAGCAGCCTTTTCATAGGATTTGCCACTCAGCGGTTGAGTGAATTGCACAGTTAGGCTATGGGCCACTGGCTCCTTGACAGTAACAATTTTAATGGTCTCATTCTTTTTGGGAGCCTCTCCCTCAGTGGGCTTAGTTTCATTTTTCTCCTGTTCTTTGCTCTTCTCCTCATCCTTGCCACCGGTGGCTTCTTCACCCTCAGTTGCATTTTCATTGCCATCTTGTGAACCTTCCTCCTTCTTGTCCTCTTCCTTATCCTTGGAGAATAGTTTACTTATTGTGCTTCCCAATTTGGCCAAGGTGCCTTCATCATCTTCCTCAGTTTCGATCTTTTGCTTTTCATAGACATATTCCACACCAGTACAACGGAACAAAGCGGAATCATCCAAGGTAAAGAAGGCCTTGATGCCCTTAGCATCGACAGATTCATTTTTGGTTTTCTCCAGTAATTCCTTAATTTTTTGCAATTCAACACGGGAAATCTTCAAGCTACCCACGTAGGACTGTTCCTCAGCACTCAAATGATTCAAATCACCATAATGGACAAAGAAATCAAAATCTTCGGTATGCTTGTTAAAGGTAATCACCTTCTTTTGTGGATACGAGTTCATAAGGCCAAACAAAACACGTTTTACTTGTCTCACTTCAGCACCCTCTCCAGGATCACGTTCGAAGGTGACTTGAATTGGATAGAGCACGGCATCCTTGACAATAAATTTCTTCACCTTAAAACCGGTAGCCAAATCGGCAGCCTTATAGACAGCACCAATAGCAGCAGCTTCATCGGCATTCAAGCTCTTGCCCAATTCCTGCTTGATATATTGTTTCAATGTCTCCTGGACCTTGGGAACACGAGTGCCACCACCAAACAAGATTACTTGGGAAATAACATCCAAACTTAAACCAGATGTGGACAATGCTTGTTCCAAGGGTTTGATAACACGGGGCCAGAGATCAGAACAAATTTCCTCCAATTTCTCGCGGGTAACCTGCAACTTGAAATCTTGATCTTCAATCAAGTTCTCAATTTGGGCATAGTGATCATTGTTGGCCGACAAAACATTCTTCAAGCGACCAGCTTCCTTGAACAATTTGGCCAAGGCTTTGGGTGACTTGGTGACATCGGTGGTAGTTTTCTTCAAGGCATTGAATTCGGCAGCCAAGTAGTCACGCAATCTCAATTGAATTTCCAAACCGCCCAAAGTACGATCATAACCGACACCCAACACCTGCACAACTGGGTGTGTTTCCTTGGTGTGTTTATCCTTAACCAATTGATAGCTTACCACGGCACTCGAAGTGTGACTAGCACCCATATCATAGAATACATAATATTGAGCAGTTTCATTGATACCCGAGGGATGGAAAACACCATAGTTCAATGCAACGGCGGTGTAATCGTTAATCAATTGCAGCACCTTCAAATTGGCCAATTGAGCAGATGTCAATAGGGCTTCACGTTCGGCCTGACCGAAATATCCCGGCACGGTAATAACACATTCAGTGATGGGTTGATTTGTTGCCTCCTGGGCGAATTCCTTGGCTTTAACCAAAATCTGTGCAATCAATTCTTCGACAGAGAATTCTTCGGTATCACTTTTCTTGAAGATCACTGTATTACGTTCAGGATCGGCAATAATATTATAGTAGGGGAAACGTTTTCTGTAAGAGAATAGAATAAGAGATTAATTATTGATGCTGAAGACACCGGAGGAATTACATTTTTTAAATTAATTTTAAATCCTATTGGTCTCTAGTCTGTTTCGAAAGCTTGTTTTCTTACTACTTCTAACCGATGGTGCGTCCACCGATCGCTACAAGATTACAATTTGATTATCAATAAAATTTTCTATAGTTTTAACATTTTCTGAGCAAAGTTCGGGTAAAAGTTGAAATGTACGTCTAAAATACGAATATCGGTTTCGTGTATTAAACTAATGAACCTCGTTCGATTTTATTAAACGGTACTAAATTTGGTACAATTCGTACTAATGTGTACAAAATTTGGTATAATTTGAATTGTGATTGAACCGACTTTTTAGTACAACATGGTGACCCTATAGAGTTGGAATCCTGAAATTTGAATTTGGGATTATTTCCGCCCTATTTACCGCATTTCCAATCGAAGTGCGGCCTGTAATTACTATTTTTTTTTTTTTTGATTGTGAAAAACATATGGGCAGAAAATGTCTGCTCCTCTTTTCGGCATTTTGGTATTATGAGTGTTTTAGCCGCCCGATGTGGCTGTAATTTTGTATTCCGGGAAGCAGACTCGGCGGCTCTAAAAGGGATCATTGCTGGATAATGTCTCTCTTTTTAAAATTACCAATTTTTGAAGTGGAGTATTAGCGTATATGTGCGAGTACCGCATTAGCGTATATGTGCTAGTACCGCACCTCCCCCAAAGGGCCAAAATTACCATTTTTACATCCAATATTAGGCTAATAGCTGCAAATTGTGCATATCGTAAAATTTATTTCGAAACTCATACCAGTAAAGAAAGATCAAAAGTTGCACGGAGCCGACTATATGATACCCTTTACCACTTTGGGTACATACAAAAGATGATATTGTGTACAATTTCCTGTTGATAGAAAGTATATAGCGTCTTTGGATGACCATTAAAATGGAATCGGGTGAAAAAATGTGATCTACATAGATATTTGAACCAACAAAAAATCATACACATACCATTCTATAAAAAAATGCATGTCAATCCAGCAGATTTATATGAAATCCAGCAAAATTATATGTGGGAGGTATATGTAAATCTGAACCGATTTCAACAAAACTTCACAGATGGTAAACTGGACTGAATTCCGTACCCTGCGCAAAAGTTTGTCTCAATCGGAATTTTTTTTTTTTAGTTTTGTGCACCATTTACCTAAAATCGGACGAAACTATATGTGGGAGCTACATCTAAATCTGGACCGATTTCAACAAAACTTCGCATACGTCAAACTGGACATAATTCAGTACGCTGTTAGAAATATTGTCTAAATCGGACAAATATTTTCAGTTTGGTGCACCATTTTCCTAAAATCGGACGAAACTATATATGGGAGCTATATCTAAATCTGGACCGATTTCAACAAAACTTCGCAGATGTCAAACTGGACTGAATTCACTACCTTGTGCAAAAGTTTGCCTCAATCGGGCAAAATCGGACGAAACTATATGTGGGAGCTACATCTAAATCTGGACCGATTTCAACAAAACTTTGCATACGTCAAACTGGACTGAATTCAGTACACTGTGCAAAATTTTGTCCCAATCGGGAAAATATTTTCAGTTTGGTGCACCATTTACCTAAAATCGGACGGAACTATATATGGGGGCTATATCTAAATCTGGACCGATTTCAACAAAACATCACAGATGTCAAACTGGACTGAATTCAGAACACTGTACAAAATCTTGTCCCAATCGGGCAAATATGTTCAGTTTGGGGCTCCATTTACATCAAATTTCATTCAAATTGGATTTTAAATGCGACTGTACAGACGGAAGGACGGACATGCGTTAATCGACTTAGAAAGTGATTCTATGCATATTCTCAAAAGGAAACATGGGTCTATCTCGTTTCGTTTTGCCTGTTACAGACATATGCACAAAGACATAATACCTTGCAAGGTTATAATTATGTTTGAAGATGGGGAAAATCGTTTCACGCCTTTCGGTACCTCACCCACAAAATGGTCAAAATTGAGTTGAAAATGCATATCATGCGACAAAACCATCCGATTCAAATCACACTATGCACAGCCTAATATTTTAGTCTTGCCTGCAAATTGTTCACTCTTTATGACGCTCACAAAGGGTCGTAATTTCGAAAACTTGTAAATCTCCTATGGGGCAAATTTCATCCAACTTTGCATATCGTAATATTGTTACCTAGCCTAGATCAAATCTAAAGTTGAGAACCTTCGGTCCACTCCTTCTAGTACCTCTCCTACAATGGTTCAAAATTTTGAAGATTTGTTAATCCCATAACAATGGTGTGGAATATCCGATTCGATGCCAAATATACGCATATAATTTTTGTTTCAAACTTAATTCAAGTTAGAAGATGGGAATCATCGGCTCACTCCTTCTAGTGCCACCCAACAAAATAGTTAAAATTTTGATAAAAATTAATTCGGTACACAACGGCAGCACCAACTAACACTTTTTTAATTGTTTCTTTTTCATCTTTCTCTCTTTACGACGTATTTTTGGAATATCACAATGGGTATCGCAATTGGTCTCTGAGTGGAGCGACTGATTCCTCTAACCTAATATTACAGTGTTCCAAATTATTTAAAAATGAATAGTAGATCTTTAAATGTCAGAGCTTAAAATACTTCATCAAAAAGAAACGGCTTTGTTTTGTAAAGTGGTGAACGATTTTGCAATTTATTTGACATTTTGCAACCAACTGAGTACATACGTCATACAACACGGAACCATATAATCAAGGCAATTGTCAATATAACTGCTGTGTTTTATTCGAAACAGGTTCTATGCAAATATAACCTTACAGTAACAATTCAGTTATTGTTAAAATCTGTTATTATGATGGTGAAGTACGTAGACAGTCGTACACGTGGACATGAATAAAATAATGCTGTAGGATAAAAGAATTGAATTATGTTCAATGAAAGCTTTTTATATATCTGATCATAGTGCCGTTTAGATTAATAGTGGATTAATGCAAATTCGGGAACAGAGCAATGCATATACCTATTCAGTATAAAAAAACAGATAAATCCTATAGAAAATATTTT
Source organism: Musca vetustissima (assembly GCF_032173495.1). Lineage (NCBI taxonomy): Eukaryota > Metazoa > Arthropoda > Insecta > Diptera > Muscidae > Musca > Musca vetustissima. The sequence continues at coordinate 42,092 of NW_026888599.1, forward strand.
TATTTGAACGATCTTGTCCGTATCTTATCGTATGAAAAATCTAGATGTCGAGCGACGTATCATACAAAACAAAAAGATTCCACCCTAAATTATAATCGTAGTCAAAGAAATTTAAAGAATCTAACTATATGATAGAACAATATTTTGATTTATAATAATCTCTCTACAAGGAGTTGAGTTTAGCCTAGGAGGGGTGTAAATCATGGATATTGAAATGATTTGTTTTGATGAAACCATTGTCTAATACCTACAATGTTTAATAATATTATTTATCCTACTTTTTAACACCTTCCCCACAATAAAATTTTCCTCACCCTTTTTACTCACCTATACAAATCCACAATGGGGTTATCAATTTGTTTACCCAACAAATCCAAAAGATAACTATAGGCCGAAGCAGGTTCCTTGATGCCATCGGTGACAGCATCTTCACCAAATGAACGTACACCATTGCGGAAGGACAATGTCACAGGGGTCTTACGTTTCGATTCCCTATTCAAGGCAATTTCCATGGGTACACCGGGTGATACAATACCGACTTTCATCCATTCGGAACCCAAGTCGACAGACATTACGGCAGCTGCTTGAGCGCCACGTAGGTGAGTGGCGGCAACAAAGAGGAGACAGGCAATTACAGCCATAGACCAACATGACGTGGTCTTTCTTTTCGGCATCATGTTTGAGAAGGTGTTGTTCAGTTCCTTTCACCAACAATTTTTCGTCACCTAAAAAATTTAAACCAACAAATTATTTCAACGATTGAAAAACTTTTCAAATCAAAATTTAATTTATTTAATTGAGATGTTAGGTTATTTTTGCCGGAAAACTTTCTCTTCTCTTTTTTTTGTTGTTTCAATATGTTTTTTGCAAATTTGTGCTCGCATTTGTCGTTTGTATGATGAGAGGCGGTACACAAATTTTCTGTTTATATCATTACACATGCACATACTTTTTCTTGTGTTTTTTTTTGTGATAAGAATTTAGTCGAGTTTATTTTTATTATTGGGGGAGTTTTCCTGCACTGGGCTCCCATTCAATGATATTACCTTTTGAATTGTTTTTCAGTTTCTAGAATCCCAGGTACGAAAAAATAATCGTGCTTCTACTGCCTGCCAGCAATTCAACTGACGTGTTCCTCTGTCGGCAATTTTGATGGTAGCTTTTGTACTGACATTCGTACAGCTGTATTCGTTGAAGGTTTGTTTACATTTTTATTTGTTTCTTTTGTGTTGTTGCTTTTTGTGAGCATTCACTGTGGATGATTAGCTTACAAACAGGTTCATGTACGTTAACAAGTGAATCTTTAAATCGTGTCTTTTGAATCGATTTAAAATATTTTTTGAAAAACTTGTCATAGATATAAAAAAAAAATAATTTTATTTTTGTGTTTTTCTTGATAATTGGTTTTGAATCCGTTGTGAAATAAGGAAGTCTGGTCATAAAATTTATCATTGACAAATCAGTGAATAATTCCGGATGAATTGAGGGATTGCTGTCCTTAATGGTATTATATTGAAGGATTTCATAAGGTAGAAACCCACATTTCGGCTCACCAAAGCTTCTAACCAATGATCTCTTGCCCTTGATTAAAAATGGTGAGTCCTAAAAATGTTTTTAAAAAATATCGTAATCTAAAAAGGTCTTGTGATTAGGAAGCACGGGTATCATTCCGAATGAATTAAAGAAGTTGGTGGCCGTTAAGCTACTAAATTCGCGGATTTTATAAAAAAATAGTAGTAGTACAAGAGAATTGACTACTAATAGAAGATAATTATAGCGTGTATTAAACGCCTTACAGTTTAGGATTGGTTGTCAAGGAAATTGAATATACATTAGTGGTCAAAACATTTGCAACTGAAATTGAAAAATAGTTCAACTTTTTATTTTTTCAATGTTTTAGGTTTAATTGAAACTTCAAATGTAATTTTTCCTAGCATTTTTTGATATTTTGCTGTAAAATGTATTGACGAAATGGATAACTCGATTTTAGCTGCGCCAAAACATATGCAACTCTGACGAATTTAAAAAATATTGTCATTTTAGGTAATATATTTTATTTTTTTCGCAAAGTCTTAATATTCTTGAGCGTTAAGAAGTAATATTAATAAATATTTAATAAAATATTGTAATGTATGACCACAACCAACCAAATAGAAATGACAAGGAATAAATTAGGTTTGGGGTTAAAAACGCATTGTGGGCAAAAAACATTAATTTATTATATGTTCCCAACTAGTAAAAGTCCTTCAAAAACCAATAGCTGCTCAATGTATTTTTGGTCAAGTTATACGCTTTTCAATATATAGATGAGTGCAAAAATGTGTACAGTACCAATTAGAGTAGAGTAACTTCGGGTAATGTGGACCACCATTGTCCTTTTTTGATACCGTTGTTACGGTAAAAAATAAAAACAAATTCTTTTCACAACATAGTAGATTTGTTGGCTAAATATATTCCAGTTCAAATATTATTTATATTTCTCTATAAAAATGTTATTGCATTATATTTCAAAAAACTCTAAACTGCGAATAAAAATAACTTGGCGGGTAATGTGGACCAGTATGTGTGGGTAATGACGATCAGTAAGTTAAAGGTAGGTTGTGCATTGGTTGTGATAAATTTCCATTTATTGCACTCTTGGGTAACAATGAATTCAAAAATATATGGGTTAATGTATTTGAATAGCCCATATTTAAGGGTGCCGCACCATTCGCGGTATTTTGTAGGTCCTTGCTTCATTATCCAACCGAGGAAACTGTAATTTCGCATATCGAATACCACCTCGCATATTAAATGCGCCCATGTTTCGATCTCGTCCTCATTGAATATTTTTATTTAAAAATAATTATCGGCTTCAAAAATGAATAAAAATTAAAAATCACCGATTATAATTACTTCTAAACGTATATTTTTGTTAAAGAAAACAAGAAAACCATATAACATCTTTATATTCGAGAAAAACCAAGTGTTCGACTATTTTGCAAAAATGTTCGACTATTGTGCTAAAAAATTTCAAATCACATTTTTATAATCAGAGCTACATTTTCTACTACTAAATTTTCAACATTGCAATTATTTATTAAAAACCAAACTTGATGTTTGTTTTCACTAATTAGGAAAACATTTATCAAGGCGGCATTGACATATTTCAAGCATTTTCTTAGATATGGGTTGAAAATAGTTCTATAGATAAAAGAAAAAAATCGGGGCTTAAAGGGTTAAGAGTCATTCTCGGTATAAGCCTAGCATTTTTTAAGAATATTTTTTAATGGATTTTTAATAAGCGTTCATTTAAAAATAAATGTATATACATATTTTCCAAGTAATCGGTATAAGCCCGATTTTTTAAAGGATTTTAACTGTTCTGTTGAATTGAGGCTCGATTTAAGGGGACATCCAATTGCCGGTGTCCCATTTTTTTAAAATATAGTTCGAATCTACCCTAGTTCAAGAATGTCCCTACAAAATCTCAAGAACTCTTGAAGATAGCCGATTTATTGTGTCAGCATCTAGTGACGGCAAGAGTGATTCTCAAACTTTCAACGCACTTTTCTCGAAGCAGTGTTTTTACGAATGGCAGACACGATAACTCAAATCGAATAATCCAAATTTTGACACGTTTCTTTTTGGGAGTGTATAGCTATCATATGAACTTGGATAAATCCAATCGGTAAAGAACTTCCTTATTTTTTAACTTAGCTTGTGGTCAAAAATAGGCCAATTAAAAAAAAAAAATCAAAGGTCCGCCATTTTGGTAATTTTTGAGCGAAGTCAATATTCCTAGTTCATGCGAGAGCCAGACATCTACTCTTTCTAACACCCTTGGAATTTCCGGATTCCGATGTTCCAGTGAGGAGTTAGCAGAATTTACTGCATCCTGATCGATATATCTCTGGTAATAGCAGTATGTGTGAAGATATGCTCTCCTGACCAGTTCGCCTTTGTCGGCATCCTTTTGCACCGTTCTTGACGACCTCTGTCGACTTGTCTGATTCGTCTGTGATCAGGAAGCTACTGGACTTCTCAATGATAATGATTCGTTCTACCGAATAATAGCAGTGAAGTTGTTTTTTATCCTTAGAGAAAATAAATTACCAAATTAAACTCAAATCCGTTCTGATTTATTTGTTTGTTGTTGTTTTTATCAGCGCTCGCGAGCTTTCGCAAACATTTGTATTTTGAGTTTTTCAAAAGAATGTTCTTCAGCAACAAATGCTAGCGAACGAACGAATCGACGACGCTTGCAGCGAAATTTTAACGTTCGTGAATTTTTTGTACAATGTGAACATTCGCGAGGGATTACAAATGCTTCTTCATTCATTGTAACATTATCATTCGCGATAAATTGAAAACATTCAAATTCTCGCCATGAGCATTCATGAGCGATTAATAGCGGTTGTCAATTTGACCCATTTTTGTGTGAAAATAACAAAAATATGTATTCTATGTCGTATATATTTACTCCAGAAGGACGTAGGCAGGATAAGTAGGCAGTATATGCAAGACGAGTGTTTCACCTTTAAATTGATACCAATAATATATATTTATGTACTCGAATATTCACAGGTGTCTACGTGTTCTGATATTATTCAGTTTTCGATTAATACACTAGAGGGCGATAATGTCGCGCCAAGAAATTGTATATTAAGTTCCGGTTGTGGTTAAGGGCGACACCTATTGCTGTGGATGTCGTAATTCGATTCAATTTCGACATGGAAACCAACTAATTAAGATGGCTATTTTGGAAATGATGGATAAATAAATGAAGCAAAATTGTTGGCGAAAACTGACAAAATTTGAATCTTATTGCATAAATGTTCACTACGGGAAAACATAATCCGGAAATTTTACCCGTATAAGAAAAATTAACTGGAAATGATATAATAACAATCCCATTAAGGCAAGAGGTCGGATATGGGAGAAAAGTTAATATATAGAGCACTGACAGATCATCGCTCATACGAACCGGCTGAAGCTTGAAATTTTGAGTGTGTGTTGACAAATAAAAAAAACCTTATTTTGACACACCCAAATAAGGGTGTTTTTTTTTAGAAATTCGAACTAGAAGGGTACGAAAAGAACTGAAATGTACTAAATATGGTACCCATTGTATTAGCAAACGGGAAGAGTTAGAATTCTGAAATTTGGAATGTGGGTCACTGATGGAATGTTAGAAAGATGTACAAAAGGGTTTTGGAAATTCCCTTATATGTGTACAAAAAGAACTAAACATTACTAAATTTAGTACTAATTTTACATATATTGAACATATATAGCTAGAATCTTGAAATTTTATATGGAATACAGGTTGGGAAGTGGTGTTGATGTATGGAAATGGTTTAGAAATTCGTACTTATGTGTATGAAATGTACTAAATGGTACTAAATTTGTTACTATTTCCATTTAATTGAGCCTATAGAGATGGAATCCTGAAAACAGGAATTAGGATTACTAGTGGAGTAAAGGATTGAGGTAGTTTTAAAAAATCGTACTTATGTGTACGAAAAGTACTTAATGGTACTAAATTTGGTTAAAGTTGGATTTAGTGAGCAGATAGAACTGGAGTATTGAAATTGGGAATTAAAATGAGTGTTGGAGTGTATTATTGAAGTAGTTTAGGAAATTCGTTCTCATTTATGTATTTATACGAAAAGTACTAAATGTAGTACAATTTGGATTTTGGGTGAACGGATAGAGTTGTAACCTGACTAAAATTACTGTTGGAGTGTAGAATTGAGGAAGTTTTGGTAAATCGTACTTACGTCTACGAAAAGTAATAAATGGTACTAAATTTGTTACAATTTGGATATTGGTGAACGGATAGAGCAGGAATCCTTAAATTTGGACTTCAAATTATTATTGGTGTTTATGACTGAGGTAGTTTTGGAAATTCGTACTTATAGGTACGAAATGATTAAATTTGGTACAATTTGAACTAAATTTAATATATATTTGATATATTTAATATATATTTGGTAGTTGTGTAGGGTATCATATTGTTAGCCCCGTTCGACTGTCCTGTCCGCTTTCTGGTTTTTGTGTAGTGTATTGCTGGTAAACTTGTATCTATCACATACTGAGCATTTCGTTGTCTCTGATCTCTACATTGTATAGTGTCGAAAAATAGTTGTTAATAGTTTTAGCACTGTGTAAAATTGTCCATTTCAGTTCAGCCACATACGATTATATTTTTTAATAAATTATCAGCTTGTCTGCTACCGACGTGATCAAAGGCATTACCGCAATATAAAACCCTTTCTTATAATAAAAAAGAAATATCCAAAAAACCCTTTGAATACGAGTACATATTTGTACTTATTCACACCAAGTGACAGCTGTTGGTACTTGAAAGTTAATATGTGTGTATGTATGTAATATTTGTAGAGCATTTAAAATTTACTTTTGTATATCCACATACTAACATGCATCCTTCGAATATATTTGTACACGTGAATGCATTTAACGAACGTAAAAATGTATATAAACATCATGTGTGTATGTATGACTGCATGTACTTATGTTTCACAAAACCACAAATAAACGTATGTGTGTGTATTTTTTCATAAAACAGTAACCAACAAAACAAAAAACAGTTTAGATGTATGTGCGAGGATTTTTAGTCTGGACCCCAAACAAAAAAAGACTAAAAACAAAAATTAACTTTTTTGTCCGTCTGTTTGTAAACAAGTGCTTGTAAATGTACGTACGTATGTATGTATGAACAAAATTATAACTAACCAAATTATTTTACACAGTAAATATGTGTGAACGTCTGTTTTGGTGCTTACAATTGTAAATATGTGTGTGCGTGTATCGTATTTTTGGGGAGTATGATGACGACACCGAATGACTGAATGGCCAGCTACTGCTTGCTGGCAATATATTTGTCAAAAAAAGTAAACGAACACCAAACAACAACACCAACAAAAAGACAACCTTGCACTTGGTCATTGTCATTGTAGACAAAATGTTTGGTTGTGTTTTTTTTGTTTAGCCAAGTGTTTTGACATTTAAAAATCGTAAAACATGAATTTTTGAATATTTGTTTCTGTTTTGTTGACTTCATAGCAGCATTTTAAAAGGTTTGATCTACGCAGAGCAACCGCTCCAGTCCAAAATATTTCTAATAGAAGTTTATTCACCCCGTTCGGTGGGTTCATTATCATTTTTTTTTTGACTGACTGATTTTGCTTATGAGAAGGCTAACGCGAATGGAACTGTTCAAAATGATAATTAATAATTTTTTGCTCGAATAAAATGCAATTACTTTCATGGCTAGGGAGTGCGGTTATAGCTTTGCCAAATGGTATAATTAAATAAATTATAGTAATGAACGAAAAAATATAAAAATGTATATGTCAATTGATAGGTGTTTCGACAAAGAAATACGTCTAATAGAATTGAGATAAAATGCATCACGGATACTAATTAAACAAATACTATTTTAAAAGTAAACTTATGTCTGAAACTTCGGTCAGACCGAACTTTTTATAATCTTTACCTAATACCAAATTAATAAACTCTCAGGTTGGAAAACTCGGCTTTGCCCTTAATAGGGGGGTCGTGTTAAAACAAGGTCCTATTTTAAATGAAACCAATAAGGAAAGTAGTCGGACGGGCCAACTATATGATACCATTTATCACTTTGTCTGTATTCAAGAGATGCATCCCAACAGACCTCTCATTTTTGAAGGATCATTGACATGCTATTGAACTAAATTAAATATGTGATCTCTGTCTATATGTGAACCGACTTAATCCTACGATTAATAACCGGGTACCTTTTTATATACTCGACCATAGTATGGAGGGTATATTAAGTTTGTTTTTCCGTTTATAATCAACGAAATAATCATTTCCGATCCTATAAAGTATGACGATTTAAGAATGCCCGTCTGTATGTTGTATTCTCTCTAGCCTCTAAACGAATTGAGATAGATCACCTAAATTTTACATAGAGTTTTTTTGTCTGCAAAGAGGTCCTGCTTGAAGATGAGCTATATAGGTCCAAGTTTAGGCATAGTTCCCTTATAAAGGTACCCCACAATTTTCGATATTTTCAGGTTCAAGAGCGCACCATTCCAGCGAATTCGCTGAAATTTGGTAAAATGGGTTCTAATTGGTTACCAAATGTCTCCACTAAAAATTATAAATATAGGTCCACTTTTTTGGAAGCACCAATAGACTTAATTAAGTACTTTAGACTTAATTTAGTACGCTATGGCAAATTTCGTAAAGAAATCGAAAAAAAAATGTTGGGTTGTATGGGAGCTATATATTAATCTAAACTAATTTCATCCAAACTTACCAGAATAACGTCTTTTTCAGACCCATTTCGATAATGTTGCACATAGTGTTGTGTCAATCTAATTTTGACTCTTTAGTGCCTCATTTGCTAAAAATCCGACGAAAATATTTATGAGAGCTATATCTAAATTGGAACCGATTTCAATAAAACTTGCCACACGTTAGGCTTTCCAAACTTCAGTGCATTGTTTCGTGCCAATCGGTATAAATTTGACTCGTTCGTGCACCATTTACTAAAAATCGGGCGAAAATATATATGGAGCTATATCTATATCCTTGGGCCAAATAAATAATTTGTGCCAAATTTTATCCCATTCGGATAAGAAATGCGACTTGCATTTTGTTTACAATTTTACATGGACAGAGACGGACGGACGGACATGCAAAACTCAACTCAGATATTCTCAAAAGGAATATCTGTCTGTTACAAACATTTGCACAAAGACATAATACCCCGTACCGCAGTGTGGTAAAGGATATATAAAGATATGATATGTATTGTATATATTAAATGTTTTGCATTAAAAAAATTATGTGTCTTCTATTTTTAGATTTTTTTAAGATTTATGCATAGACAGCAGAACGTGGGATATGTATTTGATTTTTCAGCTACCTTTTTATTCGACGAGGGGTAAAAAAACTCCTTTCAGCTAAAGCTGTGGTTACCAGGATTGCTATTAAAATCTGTAACAATATATTTATATTTTGAAATCGATTTTCGTCACATAGGTTGAGGATCTTAGTTAGTTTGGGGATCATAAATTTATAATTCTCGATAATGTTTTAATTTTTTTCATTTTCCAGAAATCTGCTTGTTATATTTACAATTAGTTCGTTCAAACATGGTACAAGTAATGTAATTCTATAAAATATTCGGAGTTTGAACTCATTACATTTGACCTGAAACTTCTACTTCTCAGAAATAAATCCAAATTAAATTTTAGCATTTTCCCATATTTCTTCCAACGATTCCACTATCTCTTCTATATTTGTAGGCAATCATGCTGCTCAATCTATCGCGTTTCACATTATTAATGTAATCATTTGAAAGATTTATTTGCTTCTCGAAATATTCCACATAAAGTAGCAGACTTTTTTTGGATGATCTACAGAATGAGGAAATTTCCAAAATTGTACAAAATATACTTCAGCTGCATTTAATTTTGATTTAATAATGGTCTGCACTCCATTATAATTGCCGGGCAGTCATATCCTTGACCTGTCAAATTGTTTGATTCAAACCAAAACTGATTATTGTGTTTATATTGACGGTCGAAAATTATTTTCCTGTTAATCCATATAATTCCACGTATCAAAGGAAACATTCTCTGGCTTTTTTAGATACCTTGCCAAAAATCTTTTTAGTTTCATCCACTATAACAAGAGACTTCTGCGTGTATTCTCTAATAAGTTCTATTAACTCGTTCTGTATTGTAAGACACAGGTGTGTGCATTTTTGGGTGTATTCTCCAAATATTTACTAACGACAATATTCCGGAGCCTTTACTTGCTCTCAAAGCGAAGTTTTCCCTTTCACACAATTAAATTGTCTCAATGATCACTTCAACAGTATAAGTTTGTTCTTTCAATATTTCTGAAGATTGTTTGTCCGTAACATGTTCTATACGTTTTGAAACATCTTTCATTCTCGATATAAAGTCCTGAGTCCCCATGATCGCATCTTTGTGGTATTCTATTTTTTCGTGAACGGTGAAGCATCCAATTTGTAAGAGGGCACGTCAGAAATAATTTTGGAACTTGGCTGCTCTTTCCGCAGTCTCCTTTATTTGAAAATAAGATGTCGAGTTTACAAAAATCACCTTTTTCTAAATCTGAATAGGCGATACAAGAAACGAACACTTTTGGACGTATGTATAAGAAAAACTAAAAATATTAAGCGATCTTTAATATTTTGTCCACGATCTATGCTCTTTTTTACACTTTTAACGTGGTTTGGCATACTCTCCACCAAATGATTTCATCTAAAATTTTGTTACATTCCCCTTGTATATGTAGAAATTTGAACAATTCTAGTGAAATTAAAATTTTCTGCTGCATTTGCCCTTAGACCATGTGTAATAATATAAAACATGTTTTATAGAATATTTTCAGCTATGGCCCCTGATAATATTCTATAAAAAATAAATCGATTCAAAACTATTCTTTAAAAAAATCGAGTCTTGTGTTGCACCTTAAAGCCCTTAAATATATATTATGGAAAATGCACACTTTTATTGGTTCCTGAAAAAATATTCTTTAAAAAATTCCACGTTTATGGATAATCCTTTAAAAAAATATTTTTATAAATGCTTGTGGCATGTCTGTTGTTGTTGTGTAGAAATCCGTCTTTTGGAAAAGCGTTCCTTGAAATACTGCGTTAAAATTTCCGTAGTCCTTCAAAAAATATATTTTTTTTAAATCCACGTGAGTGTAGGTTAAGAAATGTATTTAAAAATCACTGTTTGTAATGGTCATTAACAAATTGTATTTAAATACAATGTAATTTTTAACGAAAAAAATTGTTAGAAACTTTCCCAAGGTGTTTGGAAGCATAACAGGTTCAGGATATCTACAATGGGAGGCTTAATTAACATGAGTTATATGTCACAAATACTAACTAACTACTAAGGGACTCCAGGGCCCCCAAAATATTTCAAATGAATGAATTTTTGGCTTTATTTATTTCGTTTTATTAGCATTCACTTCGACCACTACTATTTTAATAAACAATAAATTTTTCATGATTTTCACCAAACTAGAGAAATTAGTTTTTTGATCTTTACATGGGTTTCAGAACACAACCGTATATGTGCGTATTTGGTTGTTTGAAGGACATTTGTAAATTGATCATGGCTACTATTTTTATAAACACAACTGTATATGGCTCAGAAGGTTGAGGAGGTGAGGCAAATTTGGTATAGGTTCGTAATGTGGTATAGTCACTTTTTTGTAAACTGAACATTTTAGAATAACTGAAACATGTTCTATAGTTTGATGTTCTCAAAAAATAAAATAACAATGATCTGTTTAGATTAGTTAACTCAGGTTGAGAATCAGTAGAAAAAATTAAATTTTTGATGATATTGACTTTTTTCGGCTGAAGTTTAAAAATATTTTTTTGTTTTACAGATGTATTTTAATCTTTATTACTAAAGCATTCAAATAATTGGTAAGTACTAAAAATCACTTAAAATCCGCGATTGTAGCACAAATTTTAACAAGTTAGGAAAAAAACTATACGTTTATTCAGTAAACACAAGCGCAGGTAATGTGGTATACCTTGAGTCTACATGAAAAAAAATCCAGCACAAGACAAAATCTCATTACTATTTCAAACATTTGTACTCTACGAGAGTCTGCCATGAATCACAAGGATGAGAAACAAAGGCTATGAGTTTTAACAACTTCTCCATACAAAAATTAAATATTGCCATTACCTGCACTTTTTTTATAATCACTTTTAACCCTTTGTGGCCCAATGTTGCCCACAAGCAACAAAATGTTTTAGAGCTTAGATTTAAAATGCTGCTAGTAGATATATATTCTTTGAATTTCATATGTCAAGTCCTGATTATGGACGAAACATAACACAAGAAAAATCTAAAAAAATCAAATTTTTCGTAAAGTTATAAGCTTTTTAATATAGAGAAGAGGGCAAAAATGTGTACAGTACTAATTTGTGTATACAGTCCAAATTATTTAAATCGCTATTGTAAAACAGAATATAGAGAATACTATAAAATAATTTTTTGTCGATTTTGCATTTGGTTTTCTTGATATTGGGCTTTTATTTTTCAGAAAGAAAGTATTGTATCTCCCGAAATCAAGGATGTAACGATGTCAAAATTTGTCCAGGATAGTTGCATTAAATCTGTGAACAGAAAATTGTTCTATGATTACGGAAAAAATTCGAGGCTCAAAGGGTTAATGGAATTTCTCAAATATCTCTTAAATTGTTAGAATAATATTATTTTCAAATTGATACATGGAAAGACAACACATATATCATGTTAAGTGTAAAATTTCAATTTAATCTGACAAAAAATAAAAACTTGGCAATATAAAAACAAATGGGTATACCATATTTGCATCACCTTCTATAACCTAATGTGTCTAAAATTGAATCGCTCAAAATTCCAACGCTTCATTTGAAAAAAATATTCCTTGATTTTTTCTGCCCGAAACGTCCTAAGCGGGTCCATGACCGAAATTTTTTGTATGTTTGCTCACACATAAATCTATGTATTTGGACCTAAACAAAAAAAGCTAAAACAATTTTCCATCCAAATGATGATCCGAAAAGAGTATAAACATGTGGTCGGTTGTACTTTTTTTTTTGTATTTTTACTTTTTGCAAAATGAAAGATCTCTAAAGAGGTTTTTTCCATCGCATATAGTAGCCCATGATTTTTTTTTTTAATTTAAGCCCTTGTAAAATATTTTTTAAGCAATCCCCCATTTGTAACCCCAAATTTGTTGTCCGTTTATGTATGTTCTTGCCCTCCCTTCCTCTTTACTCCCTCCCTTTTCCCTTTTGTGGAAAATAAAAAGATTTGCAATATGTTTTTTTTTCAATAATTTTTAATACTTTTATTAATTTTTTTGGTTTTTTTTTAATGCAGAATTTTTGTCTCTGGTTGTTGTTGTATTTGTAAATATTATTTGTTATTTTTGTATTTGTATAATTATAATTAATTAATAGTAATAATAATAATGATAAAAATTAATTTAAACATTATGCAGTTTGTTTGTTTTGACATGATGTTTGTTTTTACACTATACGATAATCAAAAAATAACTATATGTTTTATTTCATTGTAATAATGTTTGTTTTTTTTATAATTAAGATAATAATAAGACTAATAATAAATTTAGGGTTTTATTTGGAAATATAGGAGAAAAAGAAGAATACGAAATAATGGTTTAACAATTTTTTACACATTATTCGGGGGAAAGAAAAGAAAAACTAAACACAACAAAAATTTAAATGAAATTGAATTTAGTTTTCAATTTTTTTTCTCATTTGTTTATACATAAGATTTGTTGTTTGTTTAAATGTTAGTACATATTTTTTTGTTGTTGGTTTTTTTTGTAATTATATTTAAATTTTGTTTTTTTTTATGATACAAATGTGTGTGTTTTTTATTTTTTTTTGGAATTTAAAAGAAAAATAGCCAATTTTTGTTAAATAATTAATTGTTTTTTATTTCCGTTTTTTATTAATAAGGCAGCAACGTAAATTATTTTTAAACAATAAAAAAAATTAAATTTTACAAAAATAAATTTCTTTTTTAACAATCAAAATCAAAAAATTAATATAAAAATTAAACTCAAAAATAATGAATTTTAAAAAAATTTCGCATTTTTATTTCAAATGAAATGTAAAGAAAAAATAAAACAATATAAAAACAAATTATAAAGCAAAACAAAAATTTAAAGCATATAAGTATGTGTGTGTGTAAATTGTTATGTACTTATATTGTTTTTTATTAATGTTTTTTTGTTAAGTTAATATAATGTAAATTTTATACTACTGTTTGTTGTTAATTCTTAGTTGTTGTTGTGTTGCTATGTCAATAATATATATGTATGTTGTTGTTGTGGGGGTTTTCTTTTTTTTAATTTGTGTCCAAAGTATTATGGCCCTTGCAAATTTTCAACTGCAATTGAATATCTGGTTGGGAATTTCAATTGCCGTTTTGGAATTGGACCATTTTTTTGTAGTTTTTTGTTTTTTAATTTTTTGGGGGATTTTTTTCTTTCTTGTTATATGAGTTGTTTGTATGCCTTAAAATCTAATTAACTTAAATTACTATCACAGCCATATTTTGAAAAAAATAAACAATTTCTAAATTCTTAATAAATTACTACAAATGTTTCCAAAAAATTGTATTTTTTACTCTTTGTTGTTGTCATCGATTTTTTGTTTTGTTTTTTTATTTTAATTATTGGTTTCATTTCTCTTGTTGTTGTTTGTTGTGTCCATTCAAATGTATATTATTTTTATTTGTTTGTTTATTTTTTTTTCATTAAATTTGCAACAAAAATTGTATGTTTGAGGCTTTTAATTGTTACATTTACTTGAATTTTACTCCAAATACTAATTGCACTTTTTCCAAAACAAAAAAGAATTTTTAAAACAAATTATTTTTTTAAATTTTTTTGTTAGGTTATAATTTTTTTTTTTAAATACTGGTTTTTAATGAGAAATGTGGGTTTTGTTTTTTGTAATTTCCTGGAACATAACAATTAAAAAAAATGAATGGCATTGAGGGGGTAATAAGCAATCCTGCTCCATTTCGTTATAGAGGTGGTCCTGGGAAAGGAATTTTTTTCTATTTGAAAAATAAATTCTGGGGAAATTTTCCAAGTTGTTTCCATTTTGTTATTAATGTCCCGGGGAGGGAAAATATTTTTTCCTATCTAAAAAATAAATTCTTGGGAAAATTTCCTCGGTGTTTCAGAGGATGTCAAATTCAGGAAATTAGGACGTCCAAAATGTGAAGGCCACCCGCAGCAAAGGGAATCACCTGGAGGGGTGTTTAAACCTCTTCTAATTCTTTTTTTTCTTTTCAGGACTTTTTGCCAAAGGAAATGCCTTAAACGTTCTTAGGAAATTTGGACATCCATAATGTGAATGTCACCACCTAATGATCCCGAAAAGGAAATAACCTGGAGATCTGTTAGCGTCAAGGCCTTCAAAGGACTTTTTACTTCTTTTAAAATATATTTTTAGGAACTTTTCCCTAGGTGTTTGGGGGATGATGGTGAGAAGCTTCAGAGTATGCCAAATTCAGAAAATTAGGACGTTCAAAATGTGAAGGCCATCCGAAAAGGGAATTACCTGGAGGTGTGTTAAACCCTCTTTTAATACTTTTTCCTTTTCAGCACTTTTTCCCGGCCTAAGAGGGCCTTGAAAGACTCAAAAACTCTAATGGATGCCTATCTTTGATCTTATAAGGTCGGTCACCACCTAATGATGCTGAAAAGGAAATCACATGGAGTTCTGTTGGCGTCAAGGCCTTGAAAGGACTTTTTCATTTTTAAAAATATATTTTTAGGAACTTTTCCCTAGGGGATGAGGGTGAGAGCCTTTGTCCCCTGAATCAGGGGAATGCGATCCTATAAATTGGATCTCCGAACCTCTCCTCTTCTAATTTGTGTTCTCTTCAGGACTTCTTTTCGACAAAATGGAAAGGATATTGATTTTTTGTTGATGTTTGTAAAAAAATTGCAACCTTTTTCTGCCAAGCCAGTGACAGGTTTATGGTTTGCTTTTGGGGGAGGGGTTGTGGTCAAAATGCCGTTTTGGGATTTTTTTTGAAGAAAAAGTGAAACCTTTGTTATTTTGTTATTTTTCTAAAGTGTGTAGTGTTGTTTTGAAAATATTAACTATTGTTGTTGTTGTAATTTGTTTTTAAAGGTGAGTTAAGGTGACTAGGAAACTGTTTTTTGTAGTTTGTTTGTGTGTGTGTAGGTGAGTTGTTTTTTCTTTAGAAAGCTTTTTGTTTTGGCATTTTTAGCTTTTGCGGAACTTAAAAGACGAAGAAGATGAAAAAATCCAGTTGTCCTTAAACAGTTTCTTGAGAGTATTTGGGGGGTTTGCGCGGAGGTTTAGAAAATGTTTAATTTTCATTTGTTTAGTTTTTTTATAGTTTTGTTGTTGTTGGGTTTTTTGACTATAAATTCTTTGATTATTAGTAAAAGTATTTTGTTGTTGTTGTATGATGTTGTTAGCAAATCTTAATATTTAAAGCATATTTTTAATAATAATTTTTTGTTTAGATTTTTTTGTGGTTTTTTTGCTTTGATTTTTTTAACTAAATTATATTATAGCTTATACAAGAGAGTACGAATGTATCTGTACATACATACAAAGTATATATAATGCAGTGATTTTTTTCAATTTTCTTTTATATACCATATATAGATAAAGTATTGGGTTTGTTTGTTTTTGCTCTATATATATAAAAATGTGTGTTTTTTCTTGAAGCGTTTAAGTATATAAATTGTTAAGCTGATAATTTTTCACTACAAATCTTAATAATTAATCATAATGATAATAATATTTAATATTTTGTTTTTGTATTTTTTCTTTTTTTCATTTTAATTAAATTTTTGTTTTAAGTTTTGGGGGGTTTTTTGTTGTTGGGGTTGATTTTTTTTTTTAATACAAACATAAAAAACGAATGTACAATTTGAATTTGGTGGTTGGTGGTGTTGGGGGGAGAAGTTAGGAAAATTTTAAAACAAATTTTTGTTTGTTTACCTAACTCAAAATACAAAAATTTTGAAATTAACTAGAATTTGAGTGGTTGGGAAAAGGATACGAAAATCCTTTTTTTAGATAAGCTGCAATTATTTCTCTTAATTTTTAAGCAAATTGTATTTGCCATTCTTTGCAAGCTGCTGCTGATGGTTTGTGTTTAGTTTTGAATAGCGCTCTTTTTTCTTCTCTCTGGATTCTGAAGCTTTTAGTTTCTTTAGTTTCCTTTCTTACTGAAACTTTCATGTCTCCAAGGAGGTCACGACCAAATTATGAAACACATTAGCCGATTCACTCATCATGGCTGCTTGGCCGCAACTATCACTGCCCACACTGGGCGTAGGGCTGGGTGAACCCAAACGCAATGCATCCATAATAACCTCAAAGTCTTTTTGATTTTGATTCATATCGAATTCTAAATCCAAATCATTGCTTGTTTTCGGACGTTTCGGTGATAGACTACCCACATTCACCATATCCAATGGGCAATCATCAATGGCCGATATTAAACGTTGTGGTGGTATATAGAACTGGGTCAATGCCTCACGCACCAAACGATCACTTTCATCTTCGCTACGTTGACGCTTGCGAGATGACAACGCTTTTTCCAATTGTTCAGCACCTTGTGTAATTTCCGGATCAATCATGGGCATTGGTGAATTGATGGCACTCAATTCACGATCCAATATTTCGAGATCTTTATCTATGTTACTGGAGGAGAGACAACGTTTACGTGGTGGCTGTTGTTGTTGTGATGCAGAGGATGAGTTATTGTTGTTGTTGGCAGCAGCTGATGTGTTATGGGCCGGGGTATAATGTGAATTTAATGGATTATTACTATCCTGGAGATTCCCTAGTTGTGTCGTATCAACGGAATGATGATGATGAGAGGATGTTGTATTCGTTTGGCTATTATTGGCTAATGGCGATGTTGCTGATGCCGATCCGGCTGATGTGGGTGTCAACGATAGCGACAAGGCAAATGAGTTTTCATTCTTTTGCATGGAATTGTGTTGAGAAGAGTTGTTGTTGTTATTTTCATTTTGTTGCATTTTATTATTGGATGGCTGATCGAGACTGCAACTGTTGTAGGGATTGAAAATGTTATCACGGGCCGATTCGGGTTTGTTTTCAGTTCTGCAATGAAAAAAGAGGAATAAAAAAATTAATATTTTAAAATTTAAAATAAAATTTAATGAAAAAACTCCACAAAAATGCCATAAACAATATGATTAGGAATATGTTTCATAAATTTAGGAAAAATTTCCTAAAAATAAAATATGATGGAGAGAATTAATTTTTAATTCTGTTAATATCAATAGAATTAATAATTTTTAATGAAAACCAAACAAAAATGTCATAAACAATATGTATAGGAACAAGTTCATAATTAAAAATTAATTAAAAATTAATTTCAAAACACATTCCTATACATTTTTTTGTACACTTCTTCATGTCGTATCTGGGAGGAGAAGGAGGGAGGGAGGTAAATGGAATCATCAACGACAATACACGATGGCCGGCCATCAGATATTATTAAACCGGAAACAACAGAGAAACGAACAAAAAAAAATTGTCAGAATTTCCAAAAAAACTTGTTGTTGTTGTTGGCACTCCTCCCCAGAAAAACAACAACCATTGTCGTAGTTTATTGTGCCACAAACAAGTGCGTAGCAATGGAGCTACACATCTGCCTGCTGCTGCTGTTTCTTCTTCTTTTGTCTACTTGTTTTTTGGTTGGCTGACTGGCTAGCTGGTTGGTTGTTTTGGGTTGGTGGCTTCAATTTCTAAAAACAAAAAAAAAAATATTTCTGTGCTTTGCCGTTGAGAAAGCGAAAGTAATTGTTGTTGGTTTGTTTTTGTTTGTATGTATTTTTTATATTGTGCACACGCACACTTTTTTCAAATTGTGAGTGAGTGTGTGCGAATGTTAACGTTATTTGTTTGTTTGGTAATGAAAACAGTCAAAGCAGTGTTTGTAATATTTTGGTTTATCACTCGCATGAAAAAAGCTTCATTTTTTAAATTCAAACACAGCAAAATTTTCACTTGATATGTGCGTATGTTTGTGGCTAATTCTGCTGCTGTTAACTCTACCCTGGCTTATTAAAAGCGACCGTTAGTCTGCTGCTGACCGTCATATATAACATGAATGGATTGGTTGTTATTTCTTTCCAATACACTCTTACACATGTTTGTGTGTCTGTCTGTGTGTACGAATGAGTGCAGCTGTGAGTTGAATTTGAAATTAAGCCTAACACATAAGTCTTACATTTTTATTGTATTTGAAAAGAAAAAAACAAAAACTGCAAGAGATGTGTGTTATTGACAGGGAAGAGAAAAGCCAAGAAACAACAACAAAAATAACCGTTTATAAAAAAGAAACAAAATATTACAAAAGAAAACAAAAGCCTCTTTGCACCTGACGACAACAAATGATGGAAATTGAAAAAAATATGTACTTTGAAAAAATTTCGAATATATAAAAATAAAAAAATAATATTAAAAAAATATAAAAACTATTAAAAAATATATTTAATATTTTGCAATTTTCATGAATTTCTAATTTTTTTATTTTCCTTATTATTCTGTCCCCTCTCTCATTTTGTCTGAAAATTCCAGTTGCACTATTTAAGGCACTATACTTCCCCCCATCCATTTAAACAGCCAGCCAGCCAGTCAACCAAATAGCCACCACCAGGTATATAACAAAACAATCGAAAAAAAAAATTCAATGTCGTTTATTGACTTGTATAACCAAATAAGACAATGACAATAGCAAAGAAACAACAATAACAACAAAAAGCAGCACACACAAAACCGCAAAATATTCATAACAACAAAAGTGATATAAAAAATTAACTTTTAATCATTGTTTAACTTTTTTTGTTTTTGGTTGGGTTGAGATAATTTAATAGGTTTTTTAGTGCTGTTGTTGTTGTCATATTTTTTTCGGTGGGTTCGTCGCCGTTGTCGTTCATTTGTTTTTCAATGAACGAGATCTGACATGGTTTTTTCGGCAAACAGTTTAACATCTGTTTGGCACTCTTGTATATACGAAATTAAATGAGAGGGAGAGAGTGAGAAATGTAATCTCCCATAATTGTTGTGTTCCCAATGTATTTTTTAATCATAATCAGATTGTTTATAGTTCAAAATGTGTGTGCTGCTGATTTGTTGTTTATTTTAATTTTTTCTGTGGATTTTTTTGATTTTGAAATTTTTTTTTTCTGTTTAAATCATTTATACTTCCATAATAGGTATAAAAGCGTGCTAAATAGAACCTTGACTTGTTTTTTTTTTGTGAAACTTGTGTGTTACCTTCTCTCCCACCACTTGATAAGGTTGTTGGCATATATAATTTTGTGTGGACGTAGGTTGGTCGTATTTGTATAAAACAGCAATAATATAAAGCAATAAAAATTTGTCAAGATATACATTGATGCACACACACCTATACATATATTATATAATAATCAACGATCACAAGTATTGGTTAATGAACTTTTTTTTTAGTGCTGCGATATTTATAGGGAATTGACACAAGTCAATGGAATGAAATATAAACAAAATGTTTAAAAATGGTGTCAATGGCCAGAGGTAGAGGTATGATACGAAGAGTGGGAGGGAATGTTTAAGGAATCGGAGAACAATTAAAGAAATTTCAAAAAAAAAAAAATCAAAAAATATTTTTTATCAATTTTAATTTAGTTTTTTACTAAATTTTATTTTTAGACTTATTTCTTGAACATAAAATTATTTCTCAATATTTAATTTTTATTTTATTTATCTATTTATTTATATATATTTTAAATAACCAGGTCAATTTTTTTCTATTTACTTTCAGTTGTTATAAATTGACGACTAATTTGCAAACAAGCAAAAAAAGCACACTCACTCACACATGCATAACAGGTAAGACAAATATAATAATATTAAATGCCTAACAACAACAAAAAACTATTTCACTTTTCTTTGTTTGTTTTCAAACCTCAAAATGATAAGCCAGAGACAAACACAACCACACACACATATTTATCATTTTTTGTTTTATCTGAAAATTACAATTTTCATTTTCAATATTGTGTGAGTGTGTGCTTGTTTCTATTATGACACCCAAAGCACACAAATCTAGTCAACCGCAAAATAAATCTATAGCAAAAAACAACAACAAGAAAAAAACGATTTAAACGATTTTTTTATTATTTCATGTTTTGCATCCACAGACAGGCAACACTGCCAGTTGTTGCTGGCCCCATCATCATAACAATAACAACAACAATAACAACACACCATTGAAAGGCTTACTCATGGATGCTTTGTCGTTTTGTTTTTCACTCTCTACAACAAAAACAACAAAGAAATGTGTGCGCTTCTTTCCTCTAAAAGTATAGCTTTTCCTCCCAAAGTTCCTCCCCTCCCCCCTTTGCTTGTGGGTTTTTTTCTTCTGTGTGTTTTCCACAATTTATGGAAGAGACACAAGCAGGAACAATAACAACAACAATGAGCAGAAGAAAAATAGATTTTCAGATTCACTTTACGTTCAAGTCATCGCGTCGTTGCCTTCAATACCACATTTGTTGGTCGTTTGCAAGGTTTGAAAAAAGAAGAAAAAAATAAATAAATAACCAATACGCCACACAACCCACCATCAGTAAGCCAGCCAGCAAATTATTCCTCGGCTTACTGACAGTCATCCATACTCTAGACTAGATAAAAAAACCACAACAACAAAAGGTTTTTAGATGGTGGAAGAAAAACAAAAAAGTTGGAATTTTATGTTTTTTATTTAATATTTGCTAATTATTATTTTTTTATTTAAAAAAATATTCCTTCTATATTTTTTAATTAAAAAGTATTTTTTATTAAATTTTTTGATTTCATATTTTTGAATTTCAAAATATTATATTTTTTATATTTTTTAATTAAAAAATATTTTTTGATTTTTTTTAATTCGTTTTACAATATATCTCCACCCATTAAATGATTTACAAACTAACCCCCCTCAATAAATACACAGCATACAAATCCACACACGCACTCACAACAACACAATATACAACAAAGAAACAGTAGAAGAAGAACAACAACAAAACATTTAAATATAATTTGAGGTCAATTATTAACATATTTTGTTATTGTTGTTTGTTTTTTTTTCTACTTCTCTGTAAATGATGTGCCACCATTTCGTCGCATCAAAAGTCATTAAACAAAAAGTTTTCCTTTTGTGATTACACACAGCGAGAACACACAGCTAAACCCTACTCTCATGATATTGTAATGAGAGAAATAATGGGGTGGGGTAGGGAGGTAGATGCTCCCCAACCTGTAAAAAAAAACACGGTAGTAGTTTTGTAGTCTAATAATAATAACAATAAATATCTTGCGGTAGTTAGGTTTTAATAAAACAACAACAACAAAAGGTACATCGTTGTGAGTGTTTGTGTGTGCGTGTACGTGCAAAAATGAAAACAAAAAATAGCCAAAAGCATTGGCACGACGACGACGACGGCGGCGGCGGCATACACAAACAAATCTCCGAGTATTTGTATAATAACACACAAGTCAAGTGTTTAAATGAGAAGAAGAAGACAACGACGTCGACAACGAAGAAAGTCGTAGCCGTCATCGTCATCATCTGTACAATGCAACAATTACATGGATGGGGGGAACACAACGAAGCAATGAGAGTTAAAAATAAACCGTAACAGAGAGTGAGAGAGAGCGATGCAGAGCATATGAAAACAAAGAGTATTTAAGTTGGAGATTAAGCAATGACTAAATGTGTTGTTAAGTTATCCCCCCAACCAAACACACGTATGTGTGATTGTAGGTATGCTGCTGCTCTTGTTCAAAGCAAAGTGACTGACTTAATGATGATTTTTTATTATTAATATTATTTTGTGTGTGTACA
The DNA here is from genome assembly GCF_032173495.1 of Musca vetustissima. Classification (NCBI taxonomy): domain Eukaryota; kingdom Metazoa; phylum Arthropoda; class Insecta; order Diptera; family Muscidae; genus Musca; species Musca vetustissima. The sequence continues at coordinate 64,579 of NW_026888599.1, forward strand.
TATATTTATTGTTGTTTTTTTAATAATAATAAATATTTGCTTGTATGTGCAAGAATTATTATGCGTTTGCTTATTAAATAGACTATTGTGTGTAGGTTTGATTGTATTAACTTGTATTAATTTTCTTGTCCCCACTACACAATAATATATTGTTGACATTTTAGGTTCTTATTATACGCTTGGCTTGTCAGTTATATTGGTTACGATTATTATTGGCAAACAGACGAATAAATTTACTGTAAGGAGGAGGGAAGATAAATGACACCTGACCAGAAAAAAGTAAATAAATTACATGAAATACCTGTGTTAAGAAAATGTAAGGAGAATTTATTTGAAAGCTTTTCAAAAATTAAATGTTGTAATTACACCCCTCCCACCGGAAAATAAATCTTAAAAATATGTATTTATTTATCCCCCTACCATAAAACGTTTGTTTTTAAAAATCCATAACAACAACAATAAAATATTTATTATGGATATTTATCATTTTTGCAATTACTTTATTAAAGCATACTTTATGGCGTTATATCGTTCACCTTGTGTCTTCTCTTTGTTTCCCTTTTGAAATATGCCGCCAATGAGAAATGACATTTAACAACAATGTGTTTGTGTGGCACGTGTGAATGTGCGTTATCTTACGGAAATGCGAGGGCGATGTGTGTCAGAGCCATCTCGGGTGTGTGTGTGCGTTTGTGTGTGGGTGAGGAAATACTACAAACGTAAACATTACGCTATTGTAAGTAGGATGTTTGTGTGCGCGTGTGTGTGGCTGGGGGTTTTCTTTTGGTTTCTATTGTTGTTGTTGGTTTTTTGTTGTCCTGTCGTCTGTAAACGAGACACAGAAAATGCTAAAGGCTATTTAAATGCCAATATGTGGGTTGGTTTTCTTATGTTCATTTCACCCACACACACACACATTGGGGACAAAGGACATGGCTATTTGTGTTTAAAACGGTTCTTGGAGGAAATGATTAATTGGTAACAATAAAGTTAAATTTAATTAAAATTTAGTTTATTCCAGTTGAGGATTTTTTAAAAAATAAATAAATTAAAACACATTTTTTTTAATTTGCTTAAATAAAAAAGCGACCTCTGTGTCTTAAAGTAAGACAAACATAAACATGATTGCTTAGTCAAAAAACCAACAACACTAACACAATGACACCGATGATAATCAAGGCTGTCTTTGTTCCATTACAAAATTAGTGTAAAAAAACACCATAAATTTGACCGTTAAGAAATGTAGGTGCCATCCAAAAATAGGTTAGGCAGAGAAGGTAATAATGGCACAACTACTTAAAATAACAACAACATCTACATTTATACTAAAAATCAACAATCTAACTCACTATACATTCAATGGGGAATTCAACAAGAGCCAAACATAATAAAAAAAAACCAACAACAATAATAACAACCAACATTGAGAGCCCGAGAAGAAAGAGTCAAGAGTAGGCCTCCCCAACATTACGGAATTCACACAGCCGCCAATGGTTTTTTATTAAGACAGAGACTGAGAGAATGAGAGCGAGAGAGATACTTGGGGATACAAATAGTTTTAATAGTAGTCGTAATAGTAATCACTATCATCATCATCATAGTAGTATGTCAGTAGTAGTAGTTGTTGTTATACCGACGACGACTAGTAGTTAGTCGTTTGATATGTGTACGACGACTTATGCTCATCGTTTGGTATTGCCATTCTCATAGAGCTCGTTGTTGTTTTTGTTTACTCTGTATTATATTTGGGATAATATTGTAATGTGGATGAGAGATTGTGTGTTGTTGCTGCTGTCGTGCTTTGTAGAATTTGGGGGCATTTTGTGTGATGTTAATGGATGTTGTTGTTGCTTTGCTCTGCCTGTTTGCTTGCCTTAATAAAGTTCATTCTTGTTTTGTTTGGAGTGAAATCCAGTAGTGTGTTTAACAAAGGGATGCTATGCTGCTTTGGCAAATATTTTCAAAGGGGAAGCACTTTAAAGTGCAGAGATAAAATGAGGATTTCAATAAATTAATAATATATTAAAATATATAAATTAATAATTATTAATTAATTAATAAAATAAAAATAAATAACAAATTAAAACCAATTTTTTAATATAAAAAAATTTAAAAAATAATTAATTAAATTAAAAAAAAACTAAACAAAATAATAATATTTTTTTAGTATTAAATATAGAAAAAAATTAACAAAAATATTTTAGCCCCAAAAACAATTTATTTCAATTTAATCACATTCAAATCCTTGTTATCACCACTTCCTTTTGGCTAGCGGTCGGTCAGTCCTTATGCCTAGTTGGCACACACACAAAGTGTCAATAAATAAACAATACAGCTTAATACACACTTGACAGCTTAATTGATTGATGGCCCAACTTGTGCCATAGCTTTACAACAACAACAAGAACCACAAGAAAGCCCCCAATCGTTCAAAAGAAGGGGTAGACACACACACAAAACGGCAAGAGGTTGCCATAAAATTTATGTAAATGTGATTGGCGGTGGGGAGCACAAAACTAACGGCAAGAGAGTAGAGTTGAGTAAATTCCCAAGAGAGAGTGAGAGCCAAATGGATAATAAAGAGACTAATAACTAACATATTGGCAAAGGAAGGAAGGGTTGTATGAAAGAAAACAGCATAATTTGTATTCAGTTTTTCAAACACCCACATCTAGATGAGATTTTTGATGTGTGGTTAAGGGGAAGACATTTGTTAAGTGTTACAATAAATTAAAAAATATGTTATTTTATTGACATAATAAATATTATAACAAAAACAAAAAAGGGTCACTTTTAAAAGTTATGATCACCTTAATGGGAATTTTAATAATTGTGTAAAAAATTAAAAGAAATCTAGAAGTGTGGAGAACATAACAAAATAGTGATTTGCATATTTAACATTTTATGAAACCGATTATTCGGTTTTAAAAACCGCGACATTTATTTAAAAATTGGGAAACGATTTGTTTAAAACTATTTTCACATAATTTTGTGGTTTTCGATTTTTAGAACCGGTTTTTCGGTTTTTAGAACCGGTTATTCGGTTTTGTAAAACCGTTTATCCGGTTTTTTTTCGCAGTTTTTACTTTTTTAAATTATTTTAATCTCATATGTTATCTTTTCTTTTCAAAATATCTATAAATTAGAGCGGTTTTCTGCGGGTTGTGGTCCTGGGTTCCGGTTATTGGCGGTTTGGATCCGCTTTTTCTAATTTTGAACATTGTTAATTGACATTTTTCATCGACATTTGAATTTAGACACCAGTTATTGGGTTATTGAAACCGGTTATTCGCGTTTTTAAACCGGTTATTCAGGGATTTAAACTGGGTTTTCGGTTTTTGAAATTGATTTTTCGATTTCTTAAACATTTTATTTATAAATTTAAAAATTATAATTGTTTTTTCATATTATCTCACTTTGGAAAACTCTCTTACAATACATTTATTTATTTTTTGCTCTCTTCGTTGTTTTATAGTTTTCCATTTAGTCATTGAATTTGAACTGAGCTTTGGGGAGTTTTGTTGGCACAACAACCAAAAAGTTATTGCCAGTTTTGTAGCAGAGTTTTATGTACCAGATAGACGATAAAAAATTGTTTTTTCTTCGTTTGGCAGTCAAATAAGACGACATAAAAATTGCTGAAAGTTGGGATGTGAAAAGGGAACATCGATCCAGGTTTTTCTGTTCATTTTGGTTGAAATAAATGTATTTTTTTCTCGATATCCCTTTAAATGTATTAATTCAATATCTTATGATTTTTTTTTCTTTCTTTCCTCGCCTCTCTCTTTCTCCCTCTTAATTACCGTCATTTCTACTTAACCTATTTCTAAAATTAAGTTCCATGCTTCTAGTCTCATAAAAAAGTATTTTGAATTTTATTTTTCGATTGTTTTTTTGTTGTTGATTTATGTTTAAGGTGATAAACGTGTAAAGCAGAAGAAAAACTTGCTATTGCTTTTAAGCTTTTGATGATGATTGGTTTTCTTGCTGCCTTTGTTATTTGATATGATTTGTTAGGTTGTCGTTTTTGTTGTTGTGTGTAAACATGCTATGTTTGTTGTTGTGGCGGCGATGGCATTGACTGCTGTTGTTATGGCGGCAACAACAGCAACAACAACGGAAGGCAGTTACTAACTACAGCTTTTTTGTTCACAGTTGTGCTGCTGTGTGTGCGCTGCCATTGTTGCAAGTGGAACGTGATCATTTGAACGTTTGTGTTTAACTTTTTAAACTTAAGTTTTGTGCTAATAGTTTTGTAAGCGTCTGTGTGGTTGTGTGTTTAATTTAAATATTATTTTTTTTGTTAAATTCTGGGAAAAAACGAACTATTGGTCATCTGAAATGTGTGATGATTTAGAGGTCATGTTCTGATGAGTCAGCATTAATTTTTAAAGTTAAAAGAAATATTTTTGTTCCGAACCTCATGTTGGGCGCCATTTGAAAAATTGCTGGAAAATGCTTTAAAGTGCGTAAGAACGATAAATTTAAATTTTATAATTCTAATTGATGGGGAAATGCGGTAAAATTTCCGACCCCACGTTGGGCGCCATTTCCAAAATAGCCCAGAAATGTTTAAAACTGCATAAAAAGGTTTAATTAAAAATGTATAATTCTAATTAATGATAAAATTTGGTTAAATTTCTGACCCCACGTTGGGCGCCACTTATAAAATTTTATGTAAATGCTCAAAAGTGCTTGGAAATGCCTAATTAAATGTTTATAATTAACATTATTTAATTTATAGTGAAAAATATGACTACTTTTCGGACCCCACGTTGGGCGCCATTTGCAAAAAGTTAAAAAATTTTAACAGTTTTTATAACAAATTATTCCAGCAAAAAGCTAGGAGTATCTGATTCAGGAATATGATCCCTTTGTAAGCCTTTCAAGTTAAATACATTTTTACAACCACAACAACACAACATGTGAGAATGGCTGTATGCTCCTCCTCCATCCTTTTGCTGTGAAATGGTTTGGAGTGTGGGGCTTTGGAGGTCTGTTGCTTTTGTGTGTCCGTTTTTTCTTGCCGAATGTGTCCGTTGTTGTTGTACTTTCCTTCTGTTCGTCTGTCTGTCTGCCTTGTTTTATGTTATTGGCTGGGTTTTTAGGCTGAGGGACAACATGTGTGTGATGATATTGTTGCTACATTCATGGGTGTCCTCCCCAGACCTCTCTCGCTTCCACTCTCTGCCTTATGGTATCCACAACCACTTGCATGATAGTAGTACTACCAATTGTTATGGCTTTTGCCGTTTTGTTGTGAATGAACTAACTGGTTGTGTGTTGCACACACACATACACACAACGTATATAGAGATATTAAGTTGTGGTTCGTTGTGTTGTTCGTTATGTTTGTTTGATGGCTTGTATTTTTCTTTTCGGATTTTATTTAAACTGTTGGCAAACATATTCATATGACGATGATGATGATAATAATAATAATATGTAAGTATGAGTGTGTGTGTGTATATTTTTGGCATGAGCTTGGCCTGAATTCATAATACGTTATTTTTTCTGTCCATCATCATACTCAAACTCCTACACATTGGAAAAATGGAAAAGCTATATGTTTGAGGAATAGCTACTGAATATTAAATGAAAAATAGTTTAAAAAATTAAACATTTTTTTTTCAATAAGCTTTACGTTGGGCGCCACTGAAAAATAGTTTTGGTATGCCTTCAAAATTGATTTCATTGTAAAAATTAATTTCCTTATCATTATTCTCAGAATACTGAGAATCGCCACAATTTTCCTGCTCTATGGGAATTTAAATAAAGCTTATGATTTAATTTGAATTTTTTTCTCTTCTTGGAATGTATTATCATTTAATGTTTTTGCTCTATTGTCATTATTTATTTATTTGTTTGTTTTTGCATGGCAGAGCTTGTTTAGCTTTTGCTGATTGGCTGGCTGGCAAGCACAAGGCACAACAAATTTTAAATGAAAAAAAATTAACAATAATTAAATTATTCTTAATAATTCATGACGAAAAAAACACGCCCGTCCGTCTAGTCTGCCAACGGCGGCAGTTCATGTGTGCGTATGTGAAACGCTTTTTAGCTAGAAACAAAGCGTTAAATTGCCACCCATATATAGGCTTAGTTGTAGTTTTTTGTTGTTGTTTTTCTTTCCGTATTGACTTGTGTGTATGTAGTTGAGTCTAGTGAGACATCAGATTGCTGTTGTTGTTGTTTTCTTTTCAATAAATTATAGTGAAAAGAGTATAGCAAGAAAAGAAAAAAAATTAACACAAATTAATTTGAGCAAATATATCACGTTTATTTTCACTGGACAACAACAACAGAAATAAACATTGGAAAATTTTGAAAAAAATATATATTTTTTCTTTCATACTTAGCTCTTTTGTTTAACGAATATTCTCAAAGAATTCCAGATTGTTTTTGGGGGTTTTAATTTTTTTTCTTAAAAATTCTTTATTTTCATTGAGGAAATAAAAAAAATTGGGGGTAGTTTGTAACTAAAAATTAAATTTACATTTGTTGGTTTTTGGTATTTGAAAATTCATTATTTTATAATTACTTTTCCTAATTATAAGATTTATTATTTACAGTTTTACATTTTTGGCTTAAAATTTTAGAAAATTAAAATTTTTGGGTTCAATTCACAATTGAGAGAGATCATGAGATTTTACAATTTAGAAAATGTATTAACTAAATACTACACTGTGCTACAACATAAATACTTTTTAGTAAAAAAAAGAGGAAATATTTTTGTTCGAAGAAATTTTTTTAAAAAAAAATATTTTTTTGAAATTTCAAAATTTGCAATTTTTAAAAATTTAGTTTTAACATAAACTAATTTAAAAAAATTAAATATTTTTTTGAAAACAAAGATAATATTTTATAGAAATATTTTATAAAAATCGAAGAAATAACATATTTTTGGAAATAAATGAAGTCCACTAATTTATTTTTTTTTCACATATACATAATTTTTTACTTGTTCCTTTTTCTGGGAAAATTTCCGTTTTTTGAACGGAACATCAAGGCCGAAAAAATATTTGTCGTCGGTCTTAACCTCACTTAAGACCTTCTAGAATAAATTCGACGAAAATATGTTTTTTGGTGTTGTGACTGCATAACACATTTGAAAACATGAATTTGTATGTATACACACATACATACATATTTTTTTGTAATAATAATTAAACACTTTCAGAAGACTTGGTGATAAAAAAACTTTTTTTGAAGTATCTAACATAACCTCACTTGTTACTCATTTTCAATTTTGAACTTAATCTCAATTTTTTGTTTTTTTCACATAATTTAATTTTTTGTTTAATAAAAAAATATTTTTTTAAAAAATAATTGAAAATGATTTTTTTTAACATAACCCCACTTTTTTAATTTAACTCAATTTTACAATTTTTGGTATTTTTTTCACATATTTTTATTTTATGTTTAATAAAAAATATATTTTTTTCAAACAATTTAAAATAAAATTTGTTTCAACATAAACTCACTTTTTTAAATTTTTTCATTCACATATTTTAATGTCATTTTCAATAACAAATTATAATAACAATTTAAATACAAGTTATATTTAAATAATTTCTTCACTTTTCGAACAATTATATTTTTTTAACATTAAACTATTTATATTTTCAACATAACCTCACATTTTTGTAGCACAGTGTGTGGTATTTTATTATTTTTTAATTATTACTAAATAAAGTTTTTTTCATTGGTATAAAATTCTTAAAATTATTTTTTCTATAAATAATTTTGAAAATTATCTCACTTTACTAAGTAATTTATAAAACAGTTTATTTTGTGTATTTTTTCTTATTTTTAAAAAAAATTTTTTTTTCAAAATTATATTTAAAAAAATATTTTTTGCAATTAATTTATTGCCCCACTTGAAAAAACCAAACGAAAATGCTTTGCTGGCATAAATTAGTTGTTGTGATTCTTGTTGTCGTTGTTCCCCTCCCTCCCTGCCTCTATCAACCATCATTAAAATACAACACTGTTTTTTTTTAAATAATGGAAATGATGAAATAAATATCCAAAAGTGAAAAAACAACGCCAACACTGGCTTTCAATTTTATTTAATTTTTTTTCTGGCTGATGTCGCTCGTCTCTGTCTCATTACCTAACCTCAAACGAAAAAAATTAAAGCTATAAAATTTGATCAACAACAACAAAAATGAAAAATTATATACATTGAGCGAGCTTCCTTGTTGTTTTTTTCATGTCTTCTTCTTTGGTTTATGTTTTTGTTGTTATCGCTTAAATAAAATTTTCACTTAGTCTAGCTGCTAGTTAGCTGGCCTGGTTGGTTTTTTGCATTCATTGCTTGAGGAAACCCAGTCTGTTTGTCTGTCTGTCAGCCAGTCAGCAAATAATAAAATACACACAATTACACAAAACGCACAAAAATTGTTGTAATATATGCATGGTTGTATTTTGTTGTTGTTGTTTTTCTTTCTTTAATCATTATGGCATTGGCAATCGGTTTACAGACACATAGACAAACCGACAGACAGGCGTAGCGACATATTGATATGGCATTTTTTTCTGTTGTGTGGATTGAGGAAAACTTTGCAACCAGTTTTCCCATTTGATTTTTTTTTCATAAAACTAAATTATCACTGTTTTTTTTTGTTAGTTTGATTTTCCACTTACCTTGGTAAGTTGGCCAAATAACGGGATTGCTTTTCACGTCTCAATTCATCGGTTAAACGACAATAGGTATTATTAATGCAGACACTGCGTCTCAAATTGGTTTCCGAATCCTTGATGCGTTCCAACTTGTGGGCGCATAACTGCAAAATGCGTTTACGCTCCTCACGTTGACGCAACTTGGGCGATATCATAGGCACACGCGATCGATGATGATGATAGCCAATTGGTGGTGAGGTACGTGGTGGTCCAAACATATCGGAATCATCATCACATTGATTGTTGGGCGTTATGCTGGGCAAGGTCATTTTGTTGGTGTTGTTGTTTGCTGTGTAGCTCCTTCTGTGTGAGGTAAGGTGGGTTTGCTTGCTTGGCTTTGTGTGTGGTTTGTTTGGCTTTGCTCTCAATTGAAACAAACTCTCAATGGTTCAATTGAGCCGAGAGATGATGAGTAATGAAGAAGCAGCACGATAAAAAATCCGTTAGTTTTTTTCGGTTTAACTGAATTAATTTTACTCTTGTTTGGGGTCGATTGCTTTGCTTATCATACAACAGTCAAACACACACCTTCTTCTTCGTTTGCTACTCTTTGTTGTTGTTCTAAGTAATTGAGTGAGCAAGCTCTCTGTTGTGTATTACGGGTTTCCCAAGTGTTGTTGTTGTTCTTGTTAGATGATGGTGGGGATGGCGGCTACTCTTCTTTGTAGCGAGTATTGGCCTCTGTCTCTCACTCACTTAACACTGAGACAACTCTCGCTCTTTTGCTTTGTTTGTTAATGATTGATAATTTTTGTTGTTGGTATTTTTTTGCTTGGTAAAGTGTGTTGAGTTTGCGTTGCTTTTGTTGTTGCAGTTTGTGTTTCGTTTTGTTTTTTTGCCACTATGTAGTGAAGTCGTCACCGTTGTTCTTTATGCTTGTGATTTTTAATTTGTAACGTCACTCAGTGAGTTAAATATTAGGGGAAATACCTTGAGGTTGTTCCTTGTAATAAAAAATTGATGCGGATGTCCGTCCAGACAACACAACACAGGGTATCTTTGAGATAGAATTGGGGTTTTTAGGGAATTTTATTTATATTGTTAACTGGTTTTTCCACAATAAATTTTTTGCCTTTTTGCAAAGTCACATTTGAAAAAAAAATTGAAAAAAAATGTTTATGCTTAACGTTTGTTGTTGTTTTGCTCTCTTAGTTTTTTTCTGTTAGTTGGTTTTTCTTTGACAATTTTTTTTGTTTAGTTTTGGTTGATGATAATAATTTCTTGTTGTTGTTTGTTTTTGTTGTAAAGTGATTGTTGCTGCTTAATGCAAGGTAAACCACAATTTGAGAAAAAACGCAATGCAAAAAAATAAAACACAAACAAAGTGATGTTTTTTTGAGATTTTTTTCTTGTTGTTGGTCTTGTTAAGGAAACACAAAAAATCACAGTTTAACTGAAGATTTCTTTTTGGGGATTTATGTTTGCACTGTTTTTTTAATAATTATGGAAAAAATCTCTGAGATTTTTTTAAGAAAAAACAGATGTTGCACAATTTTTATTAAATTTATTTTTTAAATAATAAAAACTTTTAAAAAGTTTTTTTTTTCAACTGGTTGGTTTTGGTAATTGAGATTAATAATTAACAGTTTGTTTGTTGGGTTTAAGAATTTTCAAAATAATCCAGGACTTTTGAAAACTCTGTAGAGAAGTGTTTTTTGTTGTTAAAAATTTAAAACAAAACAAAAATTAATTTTCATAAATAATTGCACTCATTTGCATAGTTTTTAATTAATCATATTTGTTTGTATTAATTCATTAATTTTGTAATTGTGTAAAAATTTTCATTTGATCTGGCTGGTCTTCTTTAAGTTTATAAATTTTTTTCTTGTCTTCTATTATTTTTTGTTGTTTTCTGTTTATTACGATGTTCCGCGTAGTATTTTTGGCACGTCCACACCGTTCTCACGTTCGCATTGAACTGAACCAGAGTATTGCCGTTTCAAAAGAAAATGTTCGGTTCGTTTGATTGTAGCAAACCGACTGAATATACACAACATACAACAGGCAGGCAAGCAGGCGGCTGGCTGTGGCCATAGTCAATACAACACACAATCACACACACACTCGCTCGCTCGCACATACAATTCACACAGGCCTTCGCGTCTTCCTTCATTTGTATGTCTGGCATGCATGCACACTCTTTGCTCAAACGTCTTTTTTCTCCACACGGAAAAACAAAAACAACAACAGTACTGAAGCAAACACTCACTCTGTGATGGGAGCCCAAACAACGTCGACATTGCTTTGTGTTATTGTTTTGTTAGCGTGGGGAGCTAAAATTCTACTTCAAATGATAATAAATCCGAGAAAACAATGTCGACATTGCTTTGTGTAATATTGTTTTGTAAATTACCACGAATAATAAAAATATAATTTTTGAGAGAGAGATGAACAGAGCTCAAAATTAAAAATAGAGATTATTATCACAAAACCGACAGTCTGTCACAAAACAATAACAAAATTCCCCCATCATAATTATCAATAGAGAATATGAGAAGAGGAGCTTACATTGCTCCCTTTAGCCTTCATTACATGCAGTGACACACATACGCACGCACACACACACACCCGTCGTTCCCCATTCTTGTTAAACAACAAGGCAAAACTAATGCAAAAATGCAATAACATTACTCAACTCTGGCTGTGCTGTGTGGCTCTCCCCTATCAAAGAGAGAGCAAAACCCCCACATAACAGTTTCGTTGTGCTCTCTTCTCCTTTCAAAAGACAAAAGAGATTTTTAAGAGAAAGTCCCCCAACCAAACATTAGAATTTTCTCTTGAAATGTTAAGAGCATGAAAATCTCTTGATTTTGTTTTCTTCATTGATTTTCAAAGAGAACACAATGAAATAAATTATGATGGCAAAGAGATTAACTAAGCAGTTTATTGTTTTGTTGCTGCTGCTGTTGTTGTTATTTTCTGTTATAAAATTGAATGTTTGCCGTGGATGGCTGGTTGGCTTGCTAATATCTCTCGCATACATAACTCGGTGCTGTGCTGAGCAAGGGGTGTACGTACATGTGTGCAGCGTCGTGTGTATCAGCAAGCCAAGAAGAAGAAGATGTTTATTTTTCTGTGTTATTAATCAACTCAAATATTTATAAATAATTCAAGCCAGCCAGCCAACCAACAGAGGAAAAATCGGTTGTTCATTGTTTTCAAAAAAAAACGATTTTTGATTGCCATTCAAGCAAAAAAATCTGAAATTAAGCAAGAGGAGTAGAGAAGAGAGAGCTAAATACAAAAAAGTGAAATTAAAATATTATCACAGAAAAAGTTAATTACAAAATTTGTGTTCATTATCATGAGTAGAAGAATATTGTAGTCAGTGGTATATGACGCATAAGTACATACAAACATATCAGACAACTACCCACCTTGATATGTGTGTGATAGGGTTAATCAACTTTTCGGAAAAATTGCAATGATTAATTTTTTTTTTGCATTTTTATTTTATTTAAAAACAAAAAAATAAATTCACTTATTAACAGGACAGGTGGATGGACCTGCATTCGAAATAAAGGAAAGAGATTAAGATGTTATTGTTATTATTGTTGTTGTTGTTTAAAATACGGAAATTAAATTACAGTATTAACTTGAGATCCGGAAAACAAAAATCCGGAAATTATATTAATCACACTGCATTTCATAACCCATTGCGTATCCTATAATCCGGATTGATTGACCTATTTGACTCAAAAATCCGGACTGTAAAGATACGTAACTTTTTTTTAATAAAAAAATCGTAGCAAATTTAATTGAAAATGGTACATATTATATTCAAAGTTCATATTTTTGAAATGAATAATTTTCATTTTTAATAAAAACATAAAAATAATTAAATTATCACCAAATTAATATAAATTTAAACCAATTAATAAAACTCGATAATCCGGAAATCTCGGTAATCCGGATTGGGGTCTGCAATTAATTATCCGGATTAGCGAGTTTTTACTGTACATACAAAGCAAAAAAAGGCAAGAAGAAGAAGAAGACAACGTAAAAAATAAAAACGGCCACGTTTATTGGTTATATACTCGTACATGTGTGTTGGTTGGTATACCCAAATCGCATAGTATGTATGTGTGTGTCGTTTGCTGTCTGTATGTATCTTGTTTTTGTTGATCACCAAAATTCTCAGAATATTATTTTTTTCACAATCTAAATAAATTTATTTGGCTGTTAGATTTTTTTACTGTTATTGATTCGCTTGTAAGGCTAACGAGGATAGTCGTCTTTTAATAAGGAACATACATGTCAGCTGTTAAACAATTTTTTGTGCAATATCCACTTTGAAAAAAAAAATATATAAATAAAATAAATAAGAAGAAGAGAGCAAATGTGTGATAAGTTAATCAGATGAGTGGTTGATTTTTTTTGGAAAGCATTTTCTTTAACCCCAATTTCGGGACAAGAAAAATAATTGCTGTAGAAAAAAATTAAATTATAAATGTTTTCAATATGGAGCGATTCGAGTTGATTGGAATATTTCAAATGTTTCAGATTTAGTTGCAACGACTATAACTGACTAAATTTTAATACATTTTCAACAAAATTTGAATTTCTAGTTCAGACAATTCGAACAAGTCGTGGGTGGTGTAGAGGTCGATACCAGGTCGATACCCTTCTTGCTGATTGTCTGGATGTAGAAGCCATTAGGCCCAATGGATTTGCATGGTCGTATATTGACTTATCCTTGCATGCGTCAGACGCCGCACTGGCAGCGGAAAGTACAATATCAGAGACCCGCTGCTTTGAGTCCGACCATAGGACGATTATCAAGGAGATCGATTGTGGTTCGATAGAATTAGGTTCGGTTAGAACTTTCTTCTGCCAAGTTAGCTCGGCGATTGAGGGCATTGAAGACCATTTTCCTGTTGCGTCGTTCAGCGGTTCATTTTCTGCAAAGAACAAAATCTCTCTTTGGGAAGATGATGGATTTGTCGATCCCAGGTTCGTTGGGTTTGCGCTTTCACGCCGGTCATCGCGTAAATCCTATTGTATGGACAACATCCCACATGTAGCTTTGGAAAGAGCAGGATACGTAGTTTTTACCTTACTCACCATTCTCTTCAATCCCTGCCTGAATTTAGAATACTTCCCTAGGGTTTGGAAGGAGACTTTGTTACTTCCCACACTGAAGCGGGGTTCCGATCCTTCTCAGTGTGGTAGCTACAGGCCTATTTCCCTTCTCTCGCCTTTTGGGAAGTCATTTGAATTCCTTATTCTGGCCAGGATTAGGAGAACTGTTGAGGATAGGAATATTCTGCAGAACTGGTTTTGGTTTTAGGCCGGGTCTTTCTACGGTCCATGCCTAACGCGTATTGGCAGCTTTGTTGGAAAATGCTTCGATAGGAAATTCAGTCTGGCATAATGAAATTTTATATAAATACCAGTCATTTGGCTTTGATAGCCAAACAGGTAGTGTTTTTAGATTGAGGGTGCGTGATCAGCTCTGTAGACAACTCCCGACTTTTGCTGGTGTTCCTATATTGTAAAATATTTTTTCATTCGACATTCCGGCTCCTGCCCCTGGTGGTCTTCATTTGACCTATGCCGATGACGTCCTGTTAGCATTTTCTGGTTCACTTGCTAGATCGGTTAATAGGCGCACTAACGAATACCTTGAAGCACTCCATCGGACCTTCGTTAGATGGCGTATTAAGTTGAATGTAGAGAAATATAGCGCTGCGTTCTTTCTTGGTATGCCGGATGTTGTTTATCCTAATTTTGGGAGGTTTCAGCCGGTTCGGTCTCAGAAAAGGTTCTCAGGAAAGGTTCGATTTTATTCGTCATGTAGACTACATCCTTTTCGGTTATGGATATTAGGCTTTTGATCTACCGGCAGGTGATCAGGTCTATCATTGCCTTTTCCTGTCCGGTATGGCATTTCGTCACACCAGATGGAAAAGTAAAGGCTCTGAGGAAGAAAAATGCTATCCTCTCCTGAGGTTGCGCCCTATTCGGTTAGAGGACGGTTCCCGTAGGTCTTGTAGGTCGATCTATGAAAAGACACAGATTGATATAATTGATGTCTTCATGGTGTGTCATGTTAGGTGTGATCTCGCATTCTTAGATAGGTGTCAGTTTTTTGAGAATAGCATCGTTGAGGATTTAATTCGTTGCGTGGAAGGATCGGATCGGTGCTCGTAAGCACCTCCTGTCCGCAGCCCTCGCTAGGTTGAACAAGCCTAGCTCGTTCGCTCTACGGAGAGGAGGTTCTTCTGTTTCTAAGATTTCAAATTAGATACGGTATTTTTCGATTAATTGCACATCAAAATTTGCACAATTTTTTGTTCAATTAACCGAGGAACCAATTATCCGCCACCGCTTAATTGAAATGTTTCATTTCTAATGTTATTGTCAAATACAAATTAAACCCTTACGCTTTCTCGCGTTTTCAATTAGTAGTTTCAATCCTAGTGTTATTCATAAATCTGAACCGATTTTCACGAAATTTATCACACAATATCCTAGTCATAACTCAGTATGCTATGTCAAATTTCGTAAAAATCGAAAAATATGTAGAGACTTCGATGCACCAATTACATAAAATCCGACGAAAACATATATGAGAGCTATATCTTCATTTGATCCGATTATTCTCAATTTCAATAAGGTTTGTCCTTGGGCCGAAAAACTTTGGTGTACCAAATATCATCTAAATAGGATTATAAATGCGACCTGTACTTTGTTTACATTTTAACATCAACAGACGGACGGACGGACATGCATAAGTCGACTCAGAAAAAACTATGCAACCAAATAAAGGTAATGCCCTGGGGCTGGGGGTGAAAAAATCCTATGTGGACGAAAGAAACCCGACGAACAAATTCGTCATAGGTCAACTTTTGGAGTTAAAGTGTGACGATTTTTTGCAGGCAACTCTAAAAATTTCCTTAATAAATTTTCCAGTCAAATCGAATAGAAAAATCCACGCTTATTGATCGACTAACCCTTGAAAAATATTCTTTAAAATACCTAACCTTATTAATATGAGAGCCTTTGAAAATGTTCTTCTTCTTCAATTGATGGACTAACCTTCAAAAAATATGTTTTAAAAAATCCACATTTATTGATCGGCTAAATCTTGAAAAATATTCTTTAAAAAATCCACGCCTTGTAGCTTGTCTAGTCCTTGAAAAAAATATTTGTTTATTGGTATCTCAGCACATGAAAAAATGTCTCTTCTGCCGGCCTTATAAAAATATGTATATGTAATTGTAGTTTAAAACTAATATAAATTTGTATGTTTATATGTTACATTGTTGTATTCCTCCTAAGATGCGGGTTTACTTTTACATAAATATGCATTAGAACCAGCAGCTAAATACTAGCAGACGAAAAGTAAAATATTTGATTTGCTTACTTAACATATAAACCACATCTGTTCAGCTAACGCCACCCCACAATCCCACCCTCAATCGCTATCACACAATTCATCCCCATAGACACACACGCACACATCTATTTGAAAGTGTCTCAACAAAATCACCAACTAATTAATAAAAACGCCTTATTGACCTCCCCGCCTCCAGCTTTTTTCGGGATACAATTCGATTTTGTTGTACACAAGCCAATCGAAGAAGAGGCAGACAGCAGCCTATTAAAAATCAGTTAAGTGTTCCAATTTGTGTTTCTTCTTCCACATCCACACACAGAAAAATTAAAATTCGATTTTGTCAATGGATGTGTCGTCGTAGTCTTTTTGTCGTTTTTGGTTTCATCACTTTCAACAAAAACTAGCAGCAAACCCCAAAAAGATTTGTATATATGAGCGTGTGTATGTATGTACGAGTATAAACAAGCGACAATGAATGCCCAGAGTTTTCGTTGCAAAGTCAAAATCAACTTTCTCATGTTCAGTTTTCAAGACAAAAATGTTTGAGTATGACTGTTTGACTGACTGCTTAGTCAGCTGATCGGTGGGTCGTTCGGCTTGTGTGTCGATTGTAATTTGTTTTCTTCTTATTATAATTTTCAATTTCCTTGTATAGAATGTACGAGTAATATGCTTAAGCAGCAACAGTAAGAGCAGTAGTAGTTACTGAATTTCTGTAGACAAATCCACACACATATTTTTTCTTCTTCTACTTTTATTTTTAATTCCAATGTGGTCATGTGAAAACACTGAGAGAAAATTAATTAATATTTTCCTGTCCTTACTCCTTATCCAGTCAATTTAAACTCGACTTGGAACATTTTAGTCTATTTCTAATTGGATTTACATTAGGATACTTTGGACTTTACGCTCTGATGCCAAGATCTCTGGAATTCCCTATGAAAATCTAATAGGTAATAATAAATGTCATGTGTACCTGCCAGTACAAATATAGGTTCAATTTGTTCAGGTATAAGGATGCAAAATGCTATAAGTCACAATAATAAAATAACCTTGAATGTAGTTTATGCATTTTATTGATGGATTATAATAAACGGATTTAGTGATTGTTTTATATACAGAAATCTTAAAAAATAAAAAATCTGTGTTCAAATATGAGATAAACTTCGGGCTAAATATAGCCCATGGACGAATATTATTTGAAAAAATCGATTCAGATTTATATATATAGATCCCACTATTCTGGTGTTAAGACAAATTTGTAACTTTTATAAAAATTTCAATATAGTTTGCAGATGTAATTTCGCAATTACTTCGATATGAATATTAGGTTGGAAAAAAATAAATCCACTATTTGTTTATGAACTATAGGACTTTATTTAACATGCTTCGGAATGTTCGATTTGGGCACCGTTTTGTTGTATGATTTGTTACCATTTTAAAGGTAACTTCATAATGCCTCTTCCATAGGAGTCCAGATCTAAAAAAACTGTAGTAGTCGATTTTCACAATCCAACCTAGATACTAAGTTGTTATTACTAAGGGGCCCCCCATTCTCGGTGTCAAAAATTTTGATTTAATTCAAATCTACTCTAATTCTAGAATGTCCTTACAAAATTGTAAGTAAAAATCTCAAGAAGTCTTGAAGATATAGCCGATTTAATGTGTCAGCATCAAGTGACGGCAAGAGTGATTCTCAAACTTTAAAAGCATTTTTCTCAAAGCATGTTTTTACGAATGGCGGACACGATAACACAAAAACTAATAATCCAATCGGTTCCAAATTTTTACACGTTTCTCTGGGAGTGTATAGCTCTCGTATGAACTAGGATACAGCCACTTGGTGAAGATCTTCCTTATTTTTTAACTTAGGCGATTTTCCAAAAAAATTTTCAAAGTTTCGCCATTTTGTTAATTGTTGTGCGAAATCAATAATCCTAGTTCATACGAGAGCCAGACATGTACTCTTTCTAACACCGTTGGAATATTCGGATTTCGATGTTAAAGTGAGGAGTTATCATGCCGGCCATCAAAAATAAGGACTTTTTTTGATCACAAAAAAAAAAAAAAAAAACAAGAAAACAACAACAAAAAAATGTTGTAGATTGTGTTCCTCCTTTTTAAATCTTCAAATATGAAGAAATTTTACAATGCAAGAAAAATATGATAATCGCTTGGCGCCAAGTCCGTACTGTATGCAAGATGCATCAAAACTTCCTAACCAAGCTCCCGGGGAGTCACTGTAGATGTGTGTGGCCTAGCGTTGTCCTGGTGGAACACGACACCTCTCCTTTTGGCCAATTCTGGCCGTTTCTGGTCTGTTGCTTTCTTCAAATGGTCCAGTTGTGGACAGTAGAGATTAGAACTTAGCTTTTGGCCATATGGAAGCAACTCATAACAAATAATCCCCTTCCAGTCCCACTAAATGCATAGCAGAACCTTCGTGGCCGTTAGTCCTGGTTTGAGGTGCTTCACCGCTTTTTGACGACGATCGTTTTCGCACAGGGTTATCGTATGTGATCCAGTCACCATCCGTTTAAGAAATATGTCTATCTCATTCCGTTTGGTCAAGGCTTCACAGATGGATTGGGAAATTTCGAATAAATAATCTTATAGCTAAATTATAAACGTTCAGTGTACCTGGCAAAATAAATATATATAGGATCAGCTCCGTAGGATTACTTTTGCAGGTATGGGGATAAAAAATGCCATAAGTCACAATAATAAAGTAATCTTACTTATGAGATGCAATAAAAGGATTTAGTGATTGGTTTATAAACAAATCTTAAAAAAATGCGAAAATCCGAGAAACTGAAAAATAGTTGACATTTTTCTCACAAAAGTCTTGGTCCATATTTAACCGCTAAATCCTTTTAACGTTAATCCTTTATCATATCCCTTCTTCATGTTAGAGTCATAATTGTAACTTCCATTCTATCTTCTACATATTTACCAACACTACCAAGAATTATATTTGGTACCCTTTTAGCTCACATTAGTACGAATATCCGAAACTTTCTACATAGCACAATCCTACACCCCAACAGTGGTTATAACTTCAAATTTCAGGATTCTAGCTCTATCGGTTCACTGAAATCCAAATTTGGTACCATTTAGTGCACATTAGTACGTTTTTCCAAAATTCCCTACATACCCCAATCCTACACCTCAACAATGATAATAACTCCAAATTTCAGGAACCCTGCTCTATTGGTTCAACCAAATCCAAATTGTACCAATTATAGTACGTACATATTGCAATCATACACTCCGGCGGTAATGTTAATTTCAAATTTCAGGTTTCCAGCTGCATTTGTACCTCCAATTAAAAATTGTACCAAATATAGTACCATATCGTACTTTTTGTATACATGAGTAAACGCTTTCAAACCCACCTCCTTATATCGACCCTACTTCTGAACCTTAATTTGCATTCCAAATTTCAAGTTTTTAGCTCTATCTATTCAGATGCTACGAAATTGTACAACTTTAGTACATTTCGGATACTTATAGTTCGAATATCCAAAAACTCATTGCTATATCTATTCTACACTCCATCAATGACCCTCAATTCAAATTTCAGAGTTCTAGCTGCACCGGTTCGCCGAATACAAATGATACCAGCCTCAATCCAGCCTTATCTGACCCCTTTGGACCAAGAGTGACCCTCACGTTGATGAATAGTTAAGTCAGTCAATCGGTGAATCAGTCAGTCAGTCAATCATTTCAGTCTTTTATTAGTGTAGATAAGTCCATGGTTTTACATAGGCCTCAAACAAAAGTCACACGTCATTTTCGGTATGACGCCCAATTTTTCATCCCGTTAGTTTGTTATTTAATTTTCTCCTGTCAGTTATTTATATGCCATAACCCCCAAAAGTCCAAATCGATTTTAGATATTTGGAATGTCCACGTCATGTAACGCCGCGAAATATTGGTCCTAGACCCACCATTAAGTATTCCGATCGTTATATCTCGACTAACTGATTCGATCTAGACATGTGTGTCCGTCCGTCTGTCCATTATAATTTATAAACACGATACAGGGCACAGTTATGGACCAATCTTTACGAAATTTTGCATCTAGGATGTGTTGTGGCCAATGAAGACCCCCATTGTTTTTGGAAAAGATCGGTTAATATTTAGGGGATGAAATGGACCAAATACTTTATTTTTGTCCGATTTTCTAGTCGCTCCAGAGGCCGCAATTTTACAGGGAGAAGGGGATCGGGCCAAAGAATAAACATGCCTGATGTTCCAGGTATGGCGAAGGACAACGCCTATAATGATCAGATACAAATTTTGGAATGAAGTGGACCGGAAACTTAATTTTTATGTTTCTTCGAGTCGATCTATAGGTCACAATTCCGTGGTAGTTGTGTAGGGTATCGTATGGTCCGCCTTGTCCGACTATACTGTTCCGCTCACTGGTTATATATTGTTTTAGTTCTGCATATTTTTATGGTTCCGTTAACTCTGCTAATATCAAATATAGCTTTGCTTTGGCGATATAAACTTCAGCGGACAATGACTGTCAATACTGATAAATTATGTGTACATGTGTATGTAATCGATTTCCTTTCAATCGAAATCCATCCAGAATTATTTTTCCAAGTGTAACAAAAATCTATGGATACCGTATGTATTTTCATACATATTCATTTCATTGAAACAATTTTTATAGTAACAACAACAGCAACAAGAACAAAAACTGTTCATACACATTTTGTGGACAGACGATCGACATCGGCATCTAAACGTTCCGAGATACTCTTGCAATCATTGAACATAAAAATAATAGTACATCCACCAGATACAGCATATAAACCGAAACAGACACACACATATACAAACATAGCTACAAATGTACGAGAATGAACGATGTTGTACCAGAATATCGCCCAAGCTATGCGTGTATGTGTGTGAGTGTGTGTCCGTGTGTCCATCATCATCGCTCTGGTTATTTGGGGGATACGTGCAAACAAACATGAACTGAACACAGCCATTTGATATTTTTGTATGCATGTCGATATGTATGAATGTGTGTGTGTAGATGTCTGGATATTTCACATCACAGCCAGCAATAGATATTCATAACACATTTTACTCTCATATCCTTTTTGTAATAACCATGTGTGAGTGTGTGTGGCTAAATGTCTGGCATTATGTGAGTGTGTGGATACGTGTGCCTCTGTGCGTACATTTGAAACACCCAGTGAAAGACGGTTAGAGGAGAGTTGGGGGGATATAACAAGGACTTAACATTGCTTTGAGCTTTGGGTTGTTTCATTTTCATAAACTGTGACATTTTGTTAACAAATTTGCAGTGATACAATTTTATATGGATTCGTTCGGTCGTTCCTCCGCTCATTCATTCATTTTGTGTGTTATTAGTCTCTCTTTATCTGTTTTTGTGAATGTTTAGTGTCATTTTTTTTTTGTTTTTAGAAATAGATTTTTGTTTCCTGTTTTTTTTTAGTTTTCTATTTTTACTGGGGGTGTTAAAATTCATAAATAATCATGAAAGCTGTTTGTTGAGGGCTTATAAATATTGTTTTTGCAAATGTTTTAAATTGATATTTAATTGAAGGGTTTTTGGGTTGTGATCTAATTTTGAAAATATTGAATTGTTAGTTGAATTTTATGAATGAACTGTGAATTTTCATAAATGTCCAACTATCAATTATACAATTAAAAGGCATGTAACATTTGTGGATTCAATGTAAGGGTTATTGAATCCACAAATTTTATAGTATGGTATAATTATGAGTACAATTAGAAATACTGAAATTATCATTTCGGTTAGAGAACAAGTCTAAATGTTTGGATGATAATATGATATTTTTCTAATCTAGTCCGAATTCAACGAAGCTTTACTCAAACTTTAAAAGCATTTTTCTCGTAGCAGTGTTTTACGAATGGCGGGCACGATAACTCAAAAACTAATAATCCAATCGGTTCCAAATTTTGACACGTTTCTCTGGGAGTGCATAGCTCTCGTATGAACTAGGATAAAGCCAATCGGTGAAGATCTTCCTTATTTTTTAAACTTAGTTTGTGGTCAAACATAGGCGATTTTTCAAAACAAATTCAAAGTTCCGCCATTTTGTTAATTGTTGTGCGAAGTCAATAATCATAGTTCATACGAGAGCCAGACATGTACTCTTTCTAACACAGTTGGAATTTTCGGATTTCGATGTTCCAGTGAGGAGTTATCATGCCCGCCATCAAAAATAATGACTTTTCTTTGATCACAAAAACAAAAATTTTTGTGGGGGTCCCTTAATGTAAATGCTGCGCCAAAGTCCCTATAAATACGCCATGCCAAATTTTAAGCACATGGCGTACTTAATTAAGTCTAGAATGATCTGTGATAAGTTTCGTGAAAATCGGTTCAGATTTAGATAAAGCTCCCATATATTTTTCGACCGATTTGATGTGAATGGTGTACCAACGTCCCTATTCATCCTTCGATTTGCACGAAATTTGGCATAGCTTAATGAATTAGGTCTACAATGACGAGTATTAAGGTTCGTGAAAATCGGTTCAGGTTTAGATATACCTCCCATATATATTATCGTCCAATTTAATGTAAATGGTGCACCAAAGACCCTATATATCTTTCGATTTGCACGAAATTTGACACAGCGTATTGAATCGGGTCTGAAGTCATGTCTGCTAAGTTTCGTGGAAATCAGTTCAGATTTAGATATAGCTCCCATATGTATTTTCGTCCGATTTTGTATAAATGGTGTACCAAAGACTCTACATTTCTTTCGATATGCACGAAATTTAGTATAGCGTACTGAATTAAGTCTAGAATGATGTGTGTTAAGTTTCGTAAAAATCGGTTTAGATTTAGAAATAGCTCCCATATATTGGTCCGAATTAAGGTAAATGGTGCGTCAAAGTTCATATGTATCGTTCGATTTGCAGGAAATTTGGCATAGCGTACTAAATTTAGTCTAGAATGATGTGTGCTAAGTTTCGTGGAAATCGGTTTAGATTCAGATATACCTAACATATATATTTGCCTCCGATTTCATGTGAATTGTTAACCAAAGTCCCTATATATCATTCGATTTGCACGAAATTTGGTATAGCGTACTGAATTGAGTCTAAAATGATGTGTGCCAAGTTTTGAGAAAATCGGGTCAGATTCCTATATATATTTTCGTCCGATTTAAGGTAAATGGGGCACAAAAGTCCCTATATACCATTCTATTTGCGCGAAATTTTGCATAGGGTACTGAATGAGTGATGTGTGCTAAGTTTCGTGGAAATCGGTTCAGATTTAGATATAGCTCTCATATATTTTCGTCCGATTTAATGTAAATGGTGCACCAAGCTCCCTATTTATCTTTCGATTTGCACGAAATATGGCATTGCGTACTGAATTATGTCTAGAATGACGTGTGTTAAGTTTCATGAATATCGGTTCAGATTTAGATTTAGCACCCATATATATTTTCGTCCGATTTAACGTAAATGAAGCACCAAAGTCTCTATACATGAAACTATGCATAATAGCGTTATTTCATGGACCTATATATCATATTACAGAACCTTCGGCGGGAAAACTCGGCTAAAAATTATCAAAGGGTGGGCTATGTCAAAACATGGCCCCATGTCGAACATTTTCTTCGAAGATGTTGTTTACCCACCAAATACTATTTTGAAGGCTTTAGGTTAAGACCTTTACAATACCGAATATAGGGTGGGAAACTTATATCTAGAATATGTGGACACATTGACATATTTTGACGATTTTCTAATTAGATGTATTTTACTTGCTTACTTAGCTGGCTTATGACAGAACGGTTGTTCCATAAGCCGACCTGAAAAAAGATTTCCAAAAGATTTTTTGAGCTGGGACATCTTCATCCATTCTCAAAACATGGCCTAGCCAACGTAGTCGCTGCAGCTCGATAAGTCTGATTATGTCGATGTCCGAGAATAGGTGGTATAGCTCATGGTTATTTCGACTGCGATATTCACCGTCGACACAGATCGTCCTGTAGATCTTCCGAATAATTTTTCTATCAAACACTTCATGAGCTGCCTCATCTGCATGGGCAAGCACCCATGCATCACGAGTAATATTAGAGTCATGCAGATTATGAGTTTGGTCTGGCGAGAGGTGCATTTTCCCTTGGCTAACACTATTCTTCTCCGAATTTCAAAACTGATGTCATTGGTTTTATTTATGGCGGTACCAAGGTATATAAAATCATTCACTACCTCGAAGCTGTAGTTTTCAAGTTCCACAGTTGGTCCGAGTTTACTGGACGTCTTGCGCGTTGATACCATCATCTTGGTCTTTTCGCCGTTTACTGCCAGCCCCACTCATTTTCAATTCGTTCAAAAGTGTCTGTTACCGCTCGCAGTATTCGACCCATTATATCGATGTCGTCATCGTAACATATGCTATTTGGTGTACAGAGTGCCATTTCTGTTCACATATGACAGGATGTTAAATAGGACACACGACAAAATGTCACCTTGGCTGCATCTTCGTTCGGTATTGAAGAGCTCCGAGAGATAATTTAGTACTTTAACTACTGACGTTGTGCCACTCAAAGTTATACTGCGTAGCCATATTAATTTTGCAGGAATGTCGTACGCAGGCATGGCTTTAAACACCTCTGAACGGATAGGGTTGTCGAATGCGGCTTTATAGTCGAATTCGTTTGTGTTGGATTTGTTTTTCATGGGTTATATCCAAGATCTGGCGCAGAGTGAAAATCTGGTCAATGGTGTATTTGCCAGGCCTTAAGCCGCATTGGTATGGGCCAATAATGTCATTGACCATTGGCTTCAGTCGTTCTCTTAGCACGCTGAACAACACTTTATATGAGATGGTAAGGAGACTTATTCCTCTATAGCTGGGGCACATATTGTCTTGTCTCCATTTTTGTGCACGAGACACTGGATGCTGAGGTTCCAATCATTGGGCATGCGTCCATCTAGTCAAATTGTACTAATCAGCTGGTGCATGCTCCTGACAAGCATCTGACCACCAGTCATGAACAGTTCGGCTGGTAATCCATCGGCACCACCTGCTTTATTTATTACTACTCCGACTTCACCTGGGCAAAGTGATAAACATTATATACCGTCGTCTGTTATTGGTTCTGGGCATCTTCTACACCGCCACTTCTTGATCTCTAAAGCTTTTCAAAATGCTCCTTCCAGATTTACTCGTTGGTAAAATTGCCGGATTTCATTCTGACTCCTGTACATCTCGATTTGCTCACGCTCACCTTTTTCTTGTTCTTTCTTCTGAAAATATGTTTCTCCTACCCCCCTTTCTCCCGATGATTCTCCATCGCATTACGCGTTACTATTGTCTGCAGGGTTGCCCTATACGCTGCGTTTTTCGCTTCTGTAGCATTACAACACTCCTGATCGTACCACGGGTTTCTTGATGGTGTTTTTTTTTTTTTTTTGGTAACTATGTGTTGCTTTTGCTGCAGTTTGTAGAAGAGGATTGGACAATTTTTTGTCATTGTGCTTCTATATTATTATCGGGACAAGGTTTGATTTCGTCAAGTAAGTGGGTATGTTGAGCGGAGTAGGCTTCTGAACAGACTCCACAAAAAAAGTACTCTAATGTAAGCTTTTCAAAAAGTTATTAAAAAATCATTCTTATGTCTGTT
Organism: Musca vetustissima; assembly: GCF_032173495.1. NCBI lineage: Eukaryota > Metazoa > Arthropoda > Insecta > Diptera > Muscidae > Musca > Musca vetustissima. Next base: position 90,265 of record NW_026888599.1, read on the forward strand.
CCTCGAAAAAAGATATATTTTTCAAACAAAATCGGCAACTATTTATACCCCTCATTTTTTAGACTCCTCAATTTGTATACCCTAAACAACTGTGTTGTCAGTGTATTATAGCTTTGTGCAGCCCCAAAAGTTTGTAACGCCGCGAAATATTGGTCCTAGACCCACCTTTAAGTATACCGATCGTCATATCTCGACTAGCTGAGTCGATCTAGGCCTGTGTGCCCTTCCGTCCGTCTTTCTGTCCATTATAATTTGTAAACACGATACAGGCCACAGTTATGGACCAATCTTCATGAAATTTTGCATGTAGGATGGGTTCTGACCAATGAAGACCCATATTGTTTTGGAAAAGATCGGTTAATATGTAGGGGACGAAATGGACCAAAAATTTTATTTTTGTCGGTTTTTCTGGTCGCTCCAGAGGCCGCAATTATGACCCAAACTCTACGAATTTTTGCATGGCCAAAGAATAAGCATGCCTGTCAATATTTAGCGGATCAAATGAACCCTGACTTTTGTGTGAAAAATTACAAAATTTGTATCCTAAAGCGTATAGATTTACCCCTGAAGGGCATAGACCCGAGAAGTTGATAGTATGTTCAAGAGGAGTGGTTGACCTTTAAATTGATATCAATTTTATTGTCGTGTGTACTCGGATGTGGAAGTTACTCTTAAATACTTACAGGTCCTTACGTACTCAGATATTATTTAGTAACCCATTACCACACTAGAGGGCGAAATATACCGCTAATCGCTTTGAAATGTTCCGTGAGGTTCCCGTTATGGTCAAGGACATGCCTATAATTTTCGGTAATGATCAGATAATAATTTTGGGATGAAGTGGACGGAAACCTTAATTTTTGTGAAATTGAAAGCCGAACATCACAATACAAGCCACGGTGAAGGGAATCTGGACAAGTAATTAGAAGGACTGTACTGAATATTAATATAATATTTGTTGACCTCTAGTCCGTCAAGAGGGTCCAAATATCGCGAAATATTGGCTAGACTCAGACTATAGACCCACACAAAGTGAGATTTTCTAGGAAGTTGTGTAGGGTATCATATGGTCGGCCCCGTCCGACTATACTGCTCCGTTCACTGGGTAAATGTAGGTTCTTCCATTTTTGAAATCCCTTCCGGCTTGCCAATAAAAATGGATTTGCAAAAAGTCCTTGTAGTAATGTCTTCCCCCTATGTTCGCTATTTCAAAGCATAATTAAAAAGGGAAACAACAACTTTCTCTTTCACATTTGCTTTTATTTCAACCGATCTGCGTCATCTTCATATTCTATTTGCTTAAAAATTAATAAGAATTTTTTGTTTGACTACCTTGAAATATTCCCTCTCGTTTCGTTTTTTACGATTTCAATTGACACGTGTTACAAAAAAGTTTTGGTTACCTCCCCGATGTGAGTAAACGTAAAAACATATTTCTTTGCCATGTTTTATTTAGTCAAATTGAAAGTGGTAACAAAGTGATGCTAAACACTTGGCCGCCATCAACAACATCATCTTAACAAACGAAACCTTGTTTTATGGACCGTTTGTTGTCTTGTCTTTTTGTTGTTGTTCATGCTGCTGGTGGTTGGTTGTTTGTTTCGAATATCCGTCTTTTGTTGTTGTTATTATTATTATCTTACCCGAAATGAAATCCATAAAAACCGATATAATTTCGTTATGGCCAGCACTCATAAATTCGTAGCGATTATATCAAGTACCCCTTCTCTCCATGCCCTGTTCTTGGCTTTGGCAAAAAACGGCAATCCTTTGACAACAATCATTCGATTTACCTCCGGCTGCCGCCTTTTGTGTGCAGGTCAATGTGGTTGTTAGCAAATGTGCTGTAGTTTGTGATGTTGCTGCTGCTCTTCTCACTCTTTGACTCTTTTATAGCCTTTTATTGGCTTTGGCCTGTAGCCGAAACGATGGACGGACAGACAGACAGCCACACATAATGGTATGGTACTATGGTCAACAACTGAAAAAATAAGACCGAGAAAAATTCCCTTGGACCATTTCAGTTCTTAGTTTAACGTTTATATTTATCGATGTTGTTGCTTTTGTTGTTGTTGTGCTTTTCGTTTAATTTGGGTTTGCTTTATGACCAACTATATAGTACTGGCCTGGTCGTCGTCGAGGTGGTGATTGTGGGGTTCAAACGAGGGGGGGAAATCCCATTACTCGTATTCTGTAATACCTGACATAACTGTTATTTGCTTTACCTGATGTACGTAGTTGCTGTGTGCCACTGCTTGCGGATGTTGGTGTTGTTGTAATTGTTATTATTTTTTGTTGTTGTTGTTTTAGTGTTTTTGCTAGTGGTTGTTTTTGTTTTGGCGGTATTATGTTCGTTTGTCCACTCGTTTTGTTGTTGTTGTTGTTATTTGACATTAGACAGTGGTTAAACGCGATTAGTCGTTGATAAGGCATTTGAGGAAATTAGTTTTGGCAGAATGTTTTTTGTGAATTGTTTTGAATTCCATAAATGGGCATTATTTTGTAAACTGTGTGAATTGTGGAAAATTCCCCTTTTACGTGTTTGGGAATTGATAACTTATAGAACAACATATTTACATATGTATATATAGTCTTATTGAAACAAAGGGGACAGATCTCTCAGTCTTTGATTGGCGTATATAAGGGTCTTTACTGTGGAAATGTGGGATCATAATGTATGGATAAAAATATTTTTTCAAAGAAATTCAATTTGTGGATCTTAAAATATATATATTTTTAGGAATCAACAAGAGTGGTTATTTAAAACAATTTAAAATCATCAATGTGTGAGTACATTAAGATGTGGATTCTAGTAAGCGTAGTTTTTTAGAAAATATTTTCTGGAGGGCCAAAATTTTTTCCAAGATATATATTTCTTCTTAAGAACCATAAATTCGTAAAAAACTTATTTTTTGGAGGATCATTCCAAGCGTGCATTTTTTAACACACAAGACATGATTTATAAAAAAACCAGTAAGGAAAGTAGTAAAGTCGGACTGGGTCGACTATGTGATACCCTTCAACACTATGGGTATATTCTACATGTCTCCTAACAGACGTTGTCTTTTCGAAAGAACATTTACATGAAATTGAACGAATGTTAAATTATATTTTATTTGGGAAAGTTTAGAGTATTTTGCGTACAATGGGACAAATTTGTGCAAATCGGTTTAGAGCAAACTTGATAAACGCTATTCGGTACGCCGCACTCTTCAAAATTTAATCTCAATCAGACACCCGTTTGAAATATATAGAAAAGCTGTGTCTGCATCCATCTCAATTCGATACATTGTGCAAAATTTCGTGTCACTCGGGTGCAACATTTACCTAAAATCAAACGAAGATATATGGGATCTATATCTAAATCTGAACCGATTTCAACGAAACTTGCCAGAAATTAATTTATATTAACTTGAGTACATCGTAAAAAATTGTGTGTCAATCGTACAAACATTTGGTCTTTAGTGTAGAATTTAAATAAAATCGGGGGAAAATATATATGGGAGCTTGTATTTCTAAATATGAACCGATTTTTACGAAGCCAAGCAGACATCATTCTACATTCTATTCAGTACACTATGCCAAATTTTGTGGAAATCGAAAGTTATATCGGCACTTTGGTGTACCATTTACACAAAATCGTATCAAAATATATAAGGAAGCTATATCTAAATTTGAACCGATTTTTACGATACTTAGCCCACATAATTTTAGACCCAATTCGGTACGCTATGCCAAATTTTGTGCAAATCGAATGATATATAGGAACTTTGGTGCATCATTTCTATTAAATCGGGCGAAAAAATATATATGGGAGCTATATATTCAGTATGCTTTGGAAAAGTTCGTGAAAATCAAAAGAAATATAAAGGCTTTGGTGCACCGTTTACATAAAATCGGACGAAAATATATATATGTGGGAGCTCTATCTAATTCTGAACCGATATTCACGAAACTTAGAACACATCATTATAGACTTAATTAGGTACGCTGTGTCAAATTTCGTGCATATCGACAGATATATAGGGCCTTTGTGCACCATTTTCATTAAATCGAACAAAAATATATATGGGAGCTATATCTAAATCTGAACCGGTTTTCATGAAACTTAGCACACATCATTATAGACTTCTTTCAGTACGCTATGACAAATTTCGTACATATCGAATGTTATATATGGACTTTGGTGCACCATTTTCATTAAATCGGACGAAAATATATATGGGAGCTATATTTAAATCTGAACTGATTTTTACGAAACTTTGCACATATCATTCCAGACCCAATTCAGTACGCTATAGAAATTTAGTGCATACCAATTGATATATAGGAACTTTGGTGCACCATTTTCATTAAATCGGGCGAATATATGTAAGGGAGCTATATCTAAATCTTAACCGATTTTCATGAAACTTAGCACACATAATTATAGACTTTATTTAGTACGCTATGTCAAATTTCGTGCAAATCGAAAAATATATAGGGACTTTGGTGCACCATTTACGTTAAATCGGACGAAAATATATATGGGAGCTATGTTTAAATCTGAACCGATTTTTCCCATTTTTAGTAGGGTTCGTCATTGGGCCAAATAAGTGACCGACGCCAAATTTCATTTGGATCATAAATGCGACCTGTACTTTGTTTCAAATTTAACATGGACAAGCAGACAGGCGGACGGACTTACAAATATATGCACAAAGACATAATACCCTTTAACACAGTGTGGTAATGGGCATATAAAAATCTGCAAAAATTAGTTTCAACCTCCTGGAACCTGGAATACCAAATGATAGACACTTCACGTTTTGGTATAGTCCCCATGTATTGGTATTTTGGTGAGTCGCGGACGTTTTCCTACCAAATTGGCTGTAATTTTATATTTTGGATTCTCATTTGGTTGGGTTTGCTCCCTGTCAAAAATTATAAATACTTGCTCAATTTTCTGGGTCGACCATATATAACGGAATTCCTATTATTTTATATTTTTGGACCAGTTCTTGTAACCGATTTGGGTCATAAACTGATTTTTAGGTTGTCATTGTTTTGTGTAAATACATTTTCTAAACAATTAATCTTTGCGAATTGACTATATTTAAGAACTACGAAGAATGGATTACGATGTAAAATACTGATAATTCGGAATCTGGCGGGTGGATAATTCGGTTATAAAACCTGATTGGTAAATGACGCCTTCCTAATTTACATTATAATCCCAAATATATCTAAATCCCTTCGGGATCTTCCTAGACCCAAAAAAAATCGGAAAGTGAAAATAATAGAAATACACCTTGCAAAATAATACAACAAAAAAATCATCACTGTATCCAAGACTGCCTGCATTCACCAATTGTCTTTTTGTTGTTGTTTCTCTTTTTTCGTAAGCCATGGTAGTAGAAAACCTCAAGATTTTTGTTGTTGTTATTGTTGATATTGTCTTTATTTATTTTTTTCTTGGTGTTCGTTTTCATTTCATCGTTTGTTGTATATATTTTTGCTCGTTGTATGTGTTTGTTACCCGCAGTTTCAACATACTCGGACTACTTCCACCATACAATCGACTAACAAAAACAAAACGCAAAAAATCCAACAACAATATTCAGACGGACAGACAGACAAATGGCTGAGGGTACAATATAGCCAGCGACAAAAAAAACTGGGCAAATATAAAAACATATGTTTGTCGATAGGTATGATTTTTTATTTAAGTTGCTGTTGTTGTTGGTTTTTTTATTTCGTCTGCATAAACATGAGAAACCTGTATTATACAATTTGTTGACCTTAGAAGGTCAGATTAGTGGTTTCAACAACAACAACAACAGAAAAAAAACTAAAATAAAAATTGAAACGGAAAATGATTTTTGTTTGATTTTTTTTGAATATTTAGTTTACAATAAAGAACAACAACAACAATAAAAGTAATGGGTTCGATGTAAATTTGGGAGAAATATTTTTGTAAGATGTTGTGTAACTACAAAAGCCCTTCTAAATATCTATGGAGTTTCTATTGAGGGTCTCAAATCTGCTTAAAGGATTTTATAGAGGGTTTACGAACATTTTTTAATGAACTGTTGGACCTTGCAACCTACATTTTTTGAGAATATATTTAAAGGAAGGTCAAATATTTCAGCTTCAGAGCTAAACGAATATTTCTTAAAGAAGAATATTTCTTTTTTCAAGAACTTTTTATAACAGCTATAACTTGAATTGAAAATTTTTCGTTGAATTTCTGGAATATTTTTAATGGGCTTTCAAAAAAAGTCATAGTTTTTGTACCCTACACAGGCCCCAAGTGTTTGTAACTGCGCGAAATATTGGTCCTAGACCCACCTTTAAGTATACCGATCGTCATATCTCGACTAGTTGAGTCGATTAAGACATGCATGTCCGTCCGTCTGTCCATTATAATTTTTGTAAACACGATACAGGCCAAAGAGGGCCAATCTTCACAAAATTTTTCATGTAAGATGTGTTCTGACCATCTATTGTTTTTGGTAAAGATCGGTTAATATTTTGGGGATCAAATTGACCAAATACTTAACTTTTGTCGTTTTTTCTGCTTGCTCCAGAAATCGTAATTATGGGCCGAGCGAAATTTTACATGGAGAAAAGGATTGGGCCAAAGAATCAGCATGCCTGTTCTGATAAAGATCGGTCATTATTTAGCGGGTCAAATTGACCCTGACTTTTGGGTGAAAATGACAAGATTTGTATTCTATGGCGTATATATTTATTCCTGAAGGACATAAACCCGAGAAGTTGACAGTATATCCAAGAGGAGTAGATGACCTTTAAATTGACATCAATGTACTCGGATGTGGGAGTTAAACTAAAATATTTATAATTACTTACGTATTCATATATTATTTAGTAACCCATTAACATTAGAGGACATAAATAAAGGGCTGATCACTTTAAAATTTTCCAAGAGGTTCCAGTTATGATCAAGAACAACGCCTATAATTTTCGGTGATGATCATATACTAAATTTGGGATGAAGTGGACCGGTGAAGGTTATCTGGACAAGTAATTAGAAGGGCTTTATTGGATATTGGGAATATTCGGAAAATATGTAAGTGTAAGGTAAGGGTGATGTTGATCTCTCATCGGTCAAGAGGGTGCAAATATCATCGAAATAAACATCCGCAGAAAGTTAGAGTTCCGTGGTAGTTGTGTAGGGTATCGTATTGTCGTCACCGTCCGACTATACTGTTCACTGGTTTTAGTAGGCCCTATAGGAGAGGGTTTTAATGATTTTTTTCAAAGAAAGCTTGAAGCATGTTTTTTTTTTGGATTTTTTATTTTTAAAGACTGTCAGACTGAAGAAAGAAAAGTGTGGATTTTTGAGAATAGTTTTGGAGACTGTCCAGCTCCCAGTTGTGGATTTTGAGGTTTATTATTGAAAGACTGGTATACATTCAAGCGCGGATTTTAAAATTCTATAACTCGAAATATTCGTAAAAGGCTCCTTAAAGTGAACATATATTCCTGATACGATTACGATTCTTTGACGATTTGGCCGAGTCTCTAACCGCCCGTCTATCTGTTAAAATCACTATATAGATCGCAATATTTAATGTTTTTTTTTTTTTGGACATAGGCAATTCCTAGGATGTTTGGTACTGAAAATGACATATATCAGTTGTGATACAAGCTCATAAAATTATACCCTCAATATTCACTATTTTGGACACGTTTTCCAACCGTTTTCGGTATTTTGTGAACATGAAGCGAATTTTCTCTTATTGACTATTTTTGACTATAATAGGTTGGGGAATAGGTTGGGATTTAGGACTTTATTTAACATGCTTCGGAATGTCCTATTTTGTTCAAATATGCACCGTTTTATAGTATGATTTGTTGCCATTTTAAAGGTAACTTCATAATGCCTCTCTTGTAGAAGTCCTGCTCTCTATATGCAAAAAACTCTAGTAGTCGATTTTCACAATATTCCCTAGATACCAATTTTGTATCATTAAAGAAATTTTGCAATGCTTGGTGCCAAGTCCCTACTATATGGCGGATCCATTAAAACTTCAAAACAAAGCTCTCGAATTATCTGACGAGAAACTGTATATGTGTGAGGCCTAGCGTTGTCCTGGAACACGACACCTCTCCTGTTGGCCAATTCTGGCCGTTTCTGGTCAATTGTTATCTTCAAACGGTCCAGTTGTTGACAGTAGAGATCAGAATTTAACGTTTGGCCATAGGGAAGCAACTCATAATAAATAAACCCATTCCAGTCCCACCAAATGCATAGCAGAACCTTCCTGGCCGTTAGTCATGGCTTGGTCACAGTTCGAGGTGCTTCACCCCTCTTTGACCACAATCGTTTTCGCAAAGGGTTTTCGTATGTGATCCATTTCTCATCGCCAGTCACCATCCGTTTAAGAAATGAGTCTATATCATTCCGTTTGTCCAAGGCTTCGCAGATGGAAATTCGAGCCATCCTATTTTCTTCTGTTAATTGGTGTGACACCCAAACATCGAGCTTCTTTTTGAATCCAGCTTTGTGTTAATGGTTTAAAAAAGATTTATGGTCGATTTGTAGCTCCTGGGCGATGTTACGACTGCTAACATGCCGGTCAACTTCGATTATTTCTCCGATTTTATCGACACTTTCGACGATTTCTTTTTTCCCAACCTAATATTTTGAATGTCCAAATTACGGTGGAGGGGATACAAATTCGGCCCGACTCCGTTTTAACATGTTTAGGAAAATTTGTGGATGATTTATAACAGACGCTTGGGTTTTTTTCGAATATATTTCCCTCTCCCCATTTTCTTTTCCCAAATTTTTCGATGTTAAGTTTCAGTTATAATTTTTGAAACCAAAATAATCGGTTACACTTTCTCTAGTAGCTGTTTTATCAATGTGGACCTAATTTCGTTAAAGCACACATACAAAAACGGATATAAAACCCTTCACTTTTCATTTCAAGATGTCTGCGGCCATTTAAAGGAATTAGAACATAAATCAATTCATATTTCGGTGAAAT
>NW_026888600.1:0-9855 GCF_032173495.1 Musca vetustissima
CGACAGGTACTAGAAATTAAAACATAGGGAACATACCAAAAAGTGGACCTATACCGACATTTCTAAAAACAGATTATGTAAACCATAATACAAATTTTACAAAATTTTAAAGGATAATTATACCCTCAGCCTTATGGCTAATGGGGTGTATACACTTTAACACGGTGAAAATGTGCCTCATCGAAATATTGGGTCTAGACCCCATGTTTCTTTGGACCAAATCCATTTCAGAAAATTTAGATTTCATCCGAACTTTGCCCATCTTATTATTGCTTCCAAGCTAAGTTCAAATTATGGAACTTCCAATCAGGGGCTAGGTCTAAATGCGGCTATAGTTCATTATCGAACCTTACGTTCTAATTGTTTATCTCTCTATCCTCCGCAGGTGAAATGATTACAAAAGAGTCTTAGAACCAAACAGATAACTATTTTAATATAAAAAAGGGGGTTATATGGGGACTACCCCAAAAAGTGGGCGAATGTTAATAATTTTTGGCAGAGATATTTGTTACCATATACGACTACAAAATACCAAATTGCAGCAAATTCGGTTGAAAAATGCGCTCAAGAACGCCCAAATATCGCAAATTGGGGGTACCCTTATATGGGGACTATCCGAAAAAAACGGACCTATATTCATAATTTTTGGTGGAGAGATTTGGAACCTATTAAGAACCCAATGTACCAAATTTCAGCTTATTCGGTTGAAAAACGAGGTCGAGAACCCCAAAATACCGAAAATTGGGGGTACCCTTATATGGGGAATGTCCGAAAAAATTCACCTATATTTATAATTTTTTGTGGAGAGATTTGGTACCTATTAAGAACTCGAAATACAATTCTGTGGAAAAATTCAAAACCCCAAAATACTGAAAATTAGGAGGTACCATTATATGGGGGCTGCCAGAAAGAGTGGACCTATATTTATAATTTTTTGTTGCATTTAGGACATTATGTACCCAATAAGAACCCAATGTACCAAATTTCAGCGTATTCGGTTGAAAAACGCGCCCAAGAACCTCAAAATACCGAAAATTGGGCGGTACTGTTATATGGCAGCTATGTCTAAACGTGGACCGATATATCCCATCTTCGAACTTCGGAAAAAAATAATTTCAAAAATTAATTTGAAAAGTCTATTGTGCTGGTAAGTAATTTTTAAATGCTTTCCAAATTTTGTTTAGTCTTCCATGCAACAAAAAATATTTTATTGTTACTTAATTCAAATATTTCTTGTTGCACCGAAGACTAAACAAAATTTTGAACACGGTTTTCCTTTTTTTCAATTGTTTAATATCAATATTAAATTTTTCCCCTTTTCTTTTTCAGTGTGGTGTTCCCGCAACAAATTTCCAGATCTTGCTGATTGCAAAAATTGGTGTTCCCCCAAACGAGGCGAACATTGCCAGGGAATCCGATGAGTTTAAAAAGTCTATTTTGTTGATAAGTAATTTTTAAACGCTATCCAATTTTTGTTTAGTCTTCGATGCAACAAAAAATATTTTATTGTTACTTAATTCAAATATTTCTTGTTGCACCGAAGACTAAAAAAAATTTTGGAATTATGTCAGAAATAAAAACTCAAAAGTTAAAAATTCACTTAACGGACACATTTGACTTCGAAAGGTATCGAGGTAGAAAACCAGTACATTTTTCCAGTATGCGGGATTTTGCGGATCAACTCAAATTTGTTAATATTGAACCTTTAGGCTAAATTCTATTAAATTGACATCATTCTATCTAAAAAAACATTATTTTGGCATTATATTTTATCAGTACCAAATATACCTCAGTAGAGCAGCATAATCCTAGCGGTGTGCTATAGATTTATACTGGTAAACCTATTCTTACCTTTTTGTTCTGACTGGTATTTTTTCGATAAAATCGATTTTGTTCTGCTCATACAATTGATTTGATATTACACATTCCCTTATAAATCGATCTTTTCTCACATACTGGAAAATGTACTGGTTTCTACCTCGACGCCTTCATCCTTGTGATTCGTAGAGGACAAATGTTCAAAGAGTATTGATATTTCGTCTTGTACCGGCTTTTTTCATACAGACTCAAGGTATAACAAATTACCTGCACCTTTTGTTGAATATGTGGTGCAATCGCGCATATTATTGATTTTAGTACATACGAATTACATGCTTTAGTAATAACGATTAAAATACATCTGTAAAACAAAAAAATATTTTTAAACATCAACCCTACTGATTCTCAACGTGTTTTAAATAAATTAAACACTTCATTGCTATCTTATTTTTTTAGAGCAGCAAACTGTAGAACATGTTTCAGTTATTTTATATTTTTCAGTTTACAATAAAAGTGATTATACCACATTACTAACCTATGCCACATCTGCATCACTTACTCTAATATGCGTATTTTATACGAAATTGATTGTGGCGGCACACCCGCGGTTCCTAGCCAATTCTTTTAAAATAGGTTTACTTTTGTGTATTTTCATAGCAGATTACGGAAATTTGATGCACACAAAAATCGTATGCTCGTTGCGTCTTTTTTCTCTTTTGTGGTTTTTGCGTAGTAAAGTGCATCAAGCGGGACACTTTGGCCGCTAAATGAAACATCAAAAAATTTATAATTATTGAAAGAGATTAGAGAAGAGATTTATTCGGTTTATAAGAAAGACACATGCACAAATACTCATTTTAACGAATCTGGATTAATTCTGTTTAATTATGAAAATTATGAGACCAAATCAAGCAACTGTCCATATTATTATATTGTCTGTCCAATTTTAGCATAACAATGTTTTCTTTGATACAGTTTTCCAACGACAACGTCTACGTCGACAACATGTACGTCAACTTTTTCAAATGTTATTCAAAACATTCCAATTGAAATTCGAGAATTTCAATTATAATTCGAAAACTCAATTTGCAATTCATAGCATTTCAATTGTAATTCGAGTATGTAATTTGTAATTCACAACTTTTCATTTGTAATTTTAAACTTTTCATATAAAATTCAAAAAAATCCATTTGAAATGTAAAAAAATTCATTTGTAATTGGTATATTTCCATTTGATATTTGTAGAGTTTCATTTGAAATTCAAAGAAATCCGTTTAAAATTCAAAGAATTTGACTTGAAATTTATAAAAATTCACTTGTAATTCGTAACAATTAATTTTAAATTCATACATATTCCTTGTGTGTCACCAATAATATTTTTCGAATTTAAAATTAAATGTTATGAAAAACAAATGCAATGTTATGTATTTCAAATCAAATATTAATAATTTCAAATGGAATTTTATGAATTTCAAGGGCAATGCTTGGAATTTCAAATGGAAGCTTATGAATTTCAAATGGAATTCTATGAATTTCGAAAGTTATTCTATTAAAAACAAATGAAATTCTCGAATACAACTGATACGTTATGAATTGCAAATGGAATTCTCGAAATGCAAATTGTGTGTTGTGAATTACAAATGGAATTCTCGAATCACATTTTATATGTTTGGAATAACATGTAAAAAGGTGTACACCTTTTTCAAATGTTATTCAAAACATTTCAATTGCAATTGGATAATTTCATTTGTAATTCGAAAACTCAATTTGCAATTCATAACGATTCACTTGTAATTCGAGTAGGTAATTTGTAATTCACAACTTTTCATTTGTAATTTTAAAGTTTTCGTATGAAAGTCAAAAACTTCCATTTGAAATTTAAAAAAATTCCATTTGCAATTCGAATATTTCCAGTTTAATTTCGTAGATTTTCATTTGAAATTCAAAGAAATCCACTTGAAATTCAAAGAATCCAATTTGAAATTAATAACACTTCACTTGTAATTCATAAAATTTCAGTTGTAATTCATAACAATTCATTTCAAATTCGTACATATTCCTTGTGTGTTACCAATAATTTTTTTCGAATTTAAAATCAAATGTTATAAAAAACAAATAGAATGTTATGTATTTGAAATCAAATGTTGAGAATTTCAAGTGGAATTATTTAAATTTCAAATGGAATTTTATGAATTTCAAATGCAATACTTGGAATTTCAAATGGAATTCTATGAATTTCGAAAGGTGTTCTATGAATTACAAATGAAAATCTCGAATTACAACTGATATGTTGTGAATTGCAAAGTGAATTCTCGAATTGCAAATTATATGTTGTGAATTACAAATGAAATTCTCGAACTACATTTGATATGTTTTGAATAACATGTGAAAAAGGTGTATAATTCCATTTGAAATTCTTAACATTTGATTTCAAATGCATAACATTTCATTTATTTTTCCTAACATTCAATTTCGATTTCGAAAAATATTATTGGTAACACACAAGGAATATGTATGAATTTAAAATTAATTGTTACGAATTACAACTGAAATATTTTGAATTCCAAGTGAATTTTTATAAATTTCAAGTCAAATTCTTTAATTTTTAAACGGATTTCTTTGAATTTCAGATGAAACTCTACAAATATCGAATGGAAATATACCAATTACAAATGAAATTTTTTACATTTCAAATGGAATTTTTTGAATTTCATATGAAAAGTTAAAAATTACAAATAAAAATTGTGAATTACAAATTACATACTCGAATTACAAGAAAAATGTTATGAATTGCAAATTGAGTTTTCGAGTTACAAATGAAATTCTCGAATTGCAATTAAAATGTTTTGAATAACATTTGAAAAATGTGTAGTCAAAAGAACAAATCGAAAAGTTGAGAAAAGCGATGATGAAATATATAGTGGTGGTCACATAATTAAAACATTAACGGTGTTTTTGTTCAACCCTTTAATCTTTTGATGTATTCCGTGGTTATATAATTCCATAATTGTATCATAAAGGTATTCTTAAAATTGTCGATTTTGAAACAATTAGATATTGTGAACTATATAGATTTAGTGTGAAGATAGAAAAATATTGCATGCAATTTATCCATAAATAGCGGTTTTTGTGAAAAACATCGGCTTTGAGCCAAATAAAAGTTGTTTTTTTTTTAATATGTTTTCAATAAATTGATGTAAAGTAAATAAGCACAAGATCTTTTAATTATTTGAAAAATAAAATGCAATATTTTACTATCTTAACACTAAATCTCTATAGTACTTTGTATATAGATGTTTTAAAATTAAAGAATTTTAAAAATATTACAAACGAATCGAGGGCTGATCAACAAATTTTTACCACAGTTTTAATTATGTGACCACCACTGTATATATATATATATATATATTTAATAGCATCTTCGTAGAAGAAGGAGAGAAATGAACGTCCTACTATATCCAATAAAGTTCAGCAACATTGTACTAAGAAACTCAATAATGATACATTTGTTGAAGAAATGCAAAGAAAGAACAATGATTCTACTTCATGCCAAACACGATATGTTTCCTTGTCTACAATGACAGCCATCAGGGAATCCATTGAAAACATGTCACCAATCAAATCTGGACAACAAGTGTTAACGTATCACAATTCTATTTCCAATAAGTATAACTCAATTTGTGCGAACAGTTTGAGTGAAATTTCAACATCAGAAAAAAAGGAAGAGACTCCCATTATGTGTATAACTTTATAATTTTCATAAATTTGTAAGAAATCCCATAGGAACACCCCGGGACCCATGACATATCCCTGGAATGTGATATACTTTCAAAGTTAGTAATTACTTAGACAAAAATTATTATACCCTTTACCACATATTTGCAGCGTCTATAAATTTTTATTTCGAAATTAGTTCAGATTTAGCTTCAGATTTATTTTCTTCCAAATGTATGTAATTTGAGACAAACCTTGTGTTAATTCTTTAAAAATATTTCTTAAAGAATTCACGCTTTGTATTGGTTTTTTAAAATATGGTTTTTAAGGGACCCCCATTCTCGGTGTCAAAATTTTTTTTTTTTGATTTATTTGGAATCTACTCTAATACTAGAATGTCCCTACAAAATTTCAAGTGAAAATCTCGAGAACTCTTGTAGCCGATTTATTGTGTCAGCATCAAGTGACGGTAGGAGTGATTCTAAAACTTTAAACGCATTTTTATCGAAGCAGTGTTTTACGAATAGCGAGCACGATAACTCAAAAAATAATAATCCAATCGGTTCCAAATTTTGGGACGTTTCTCTGGGAGCGTATAGCTATAGTATGAACTAGGATAAAGCTAATCGTTGATGATATTCCTTATTTTTAACTTAGTTTGTGATCAAAAATAGCTGATGTTCCAAACAAATTTTCAAAGTTCCGCCATTTTGTTATTTGTTGTGCGAAGCCACTAATCCTAGTTTATACGAGAGCCAGACATGTACACTTTCTAAAACCTTTGGAATTTTCAGATTCCGATGTTCCAGTGAGGAGTTATCTTGTCCGCCATCAACAATAATGACTTTTCTTTGATCACAAAAATCAACAAAATGGTATTCATTTACCAGCCCAAAAAAATCTTAAAAATAAACAAGTGAAAAAACGTTAAGTTCGGCCGGGCCGATCTTTGGATACCCTCCACCATAGATATACTGACAGGTACTTGAAATGAAAATATAGGGAACATAAAAAAATAGACCTATACCGACATATCTACAAACCGATTATGTATACAATAATTTTAATAGAAAATTATACCCTCAGCCTTATGGCTAATTAGTGTGTATACACTATCACACGGTGAAAATGTGCCTCATCGAGATATTGGTTCTAGACCACATGTTTCTTTGGACCAAATCCGTTCCAGAAAAATTTGATTTTATCCCATCTTATTATGTCTTCCAAACTTAGTTCAAGTCCGAATTTGGGGAATATCGGTCCATGCCTTCTGGTACCTCCCACACAGGTGCTACTCGATATCCTTCGATATCCTTCGCAGGTGAAATGATTACAACAGAGTGTTATAACCAAACCCAAAACGCGGAAAAATCAGATAATTATATTAATATAAACAAATGAAAAAGCGGTAAGTTCGGCCGGGCCGAACTTTGGATACCCTCCACCATAGATATATCGACAGGTACTAGAAATTAAAACATAGGGAACATACCAAAAAGTGGACCTATACCGACATTTCTAAAAACAGATTATGTAAACCATAATACAAATTTTACAAAATTTTAAAGGATAATTATACCCTCAGCCTTATGGCTAATGGGGTGTATACACTTTAACACGGTGAAAATGTGCCTCATCGAAATATTGGGTCTAGACCCCATGTTTCTTTGGACCAAATCCATTTCAGAAAATTTAGATTTCATCCGAACTTTGCCCATCTTATTATTGCTTCCAAGCTAAGTTCAAATTATGGAACTTCCAATCAGGGGCTAGGTCTAAATGCGGCTATAGTTCATTATCGAACCTTACGTTCTAATTGTTTATCTCTCTATCCTCCGCAGGTGAAATGATTACAAAAGAGTCTTAGAACCAAACAGATAACTATTTTAATATAAAAAAGGGGGTTATATGGGGACTACCCCAAAAAGTGGGCGAATGTTAATAATTTTTGGCAGAGATATTTGTTACCATATACGACTACAAAATACCAAATTGCAGCAAATTCGGTTGAAAAATGC
Organism: Musca vetustissima; assembly: GCF_032173495.1. Classification (NCBI taxonomy): domain Eukaryota; kingdom Metazoa; phylum Arthropoda; class Insecta; order Diptera; family Muscidae; genus Musca; species Musca vetustissima. The sequence goes on from NW_026888600.1 coordinate 7,551, forward strand.
GCTCAAGAACGCCCAAATATCGCAAATTGGGGGTACCCTTATATGGGGACTATCCGAAAAAACGGACCTATATTCATAATTTTTGGTGGAGAGATTTGGAACCTATTAAGAACCCAATGTACCAAAATTTCAGCGTATTCGGTTGAAAAACGCGGTCAAGAACCCCAAAATACCGAAAATTGGGGGTACCCTTATATGGGGGATATCCGAAAAAATTCACCTGTATTTATAATTTTTTGTGGAGAGATTTGGTACCTATTAAGAACTCGAAATACTAAATTACCCCAAAATACTGAAAATTAGGAGGTACCATTATATGGGGGCTACCAGAAAGAGTGGACCTATATTTATAATTTTTTGTTGGGACATTATGTACCCAATAAGAACCCAATGTACCAAATTTCAGCTGATTCGGTTGAAAAACGCGCCCAAGAACCTCAAAATACCGAAAATTGGGCGGTACTGTTATATGGCAGCTATGTCTAAACGTGGACCGATATATCCCATCTTCGAACTTCGGAAAAAAATAATTTCAAAAATTAATTTGAAAAGTCTATTGTGCTGGTAAGTAATTTTTAAATGCTTTCCAAATTTTGTTTAGTCTTCCATGCAACAAAAAATATTTTATTGTTACTTAATTCAAATATTTCTTGTTGCACCGAAGACTAAACAAAATTTTGAACACGGTTTTCCTTTTTTTCAATTGTTTAATATCAATATTAAATTTTTCCCCTTTTCTTTTTCAGTGTGGTGTTCCCGCAACAAATTTCCAGATCTTGCTGATTGCAAAAATTGGTGTTCCCCCAAACGAGGCGAACATTGCCAGGGAATCCGATGAGTTTAAAAAGTCTATTTTGTTGATAAGTAATTTTTAAACGCTATCCAATTTTTGTTTAGTCTTCGATGCAACAAAAAATATTTTATTGTTACTTAATTCAAATATTTCTTGTTGCACCGAAGACTAAAAAAAATTTTGGAATTATGTCAGAAATAAAAACTCAAAAGTTAAAAATTCACTTAACGGACACATTTGACTTCGAAAGGTATCGAGGTAGAAAACCAGTACATTTTTCCAGTATGCGGGATTTTGCGGATCAACTCAAATTTGTTAATATTGAACCTTTAGGCTAAATTCTATTAAATTGACATCATTCTATCTAAAAAAACATTATTTTGGCATTATATTTTATCAGTACCAAATATACCTCAGTAGAGCAGCATAATCCTAGCGGTGTGCTATAGATTTATACTGGTAAACCTATTCTTACCTTTTTGTTCTGACTGGTATTTTTTCGATAAAATCGATTTTGTTCTGCTCATACAATTGATTTGATATTACACATTCCCTTATAAATCGATCTTTTCTCACATACTGGAAAATGTACTGGTTTCTACCTCGACGCCTTCATCCTTGTGATTCGTAGAGGACAAATGTTCAAAGAGTATTGATATTTCGTCTTGTACCGGCTTTTTTCATACAGACTCAAGGTATAACAAATTACCTGCACCTTTTGTTGAATATGTGGTGCAATCGCGCATATTATTGATTTTAGTACATACGAATTACATGCTTTAGTAATAACGATTAAAATACATCTGTAAAACAAAAAAATATTTTTAAACATCAACCCTACTGATTCTCAACGTGTTTTAAATAAATTAAACACTTCATTGCTATCTTATTTTTTTAGAGCAGCAAACTGTAGAACATGTTTCAGTTATTTTATATTTTTCAGTTTACAATAAAAGTGATTATACCACATTACTAACCTATGCCACATCTGCATCACTTACTCTAATATGCGTATTTTATACGAAATTGATTGTGGCGGCACACCCGCGGTTCCTAGCCAATTCTTTTAAAATAGGTTTACTTTTGTGTATTTTCATAGCAGATTACGGAAATTTGATGCACACAAAAATCGTATGCTCGTTGCGTCTTTTTTCTCTTTTGTGGTTTTTGCGTAGTAAAGTGCATCAAGCGGGACACTTTGGCCGCTAAATGAAACATCAAAAAATTTATAATTATTGAAAGAGATTAGAGAAGAGATTTATTCGGTTTATAAGAAAGACACATGCACAAATACTCATTTTAACGAATCTGGATTAATTCTGTTTAATTATGAAAATTATTAGACCAAATCAAGCAACTGTCCATATTATTATATTGTCTGTCCAATTTTAGCATAACAATGTTTTCTTTGATACAGTTTTCCAACGACAACGTCTACGTCGACAACATGTACGTCAACTTTTTCAAATGTTATTCAAAACATTCCAATTGAAATTCGAGAATTTCAATTAT
>NW_026888601.1:0-9838 GCF_032173495.1 Musca vetustissima
AAGATATAAATATTTTAGAAATACTGATAAAATTGAGAGCTACAATTTAGGCTGGCAAGTAAGAAATTGTAATCTCAAACCTGTACTGTAATTTACAATTTCTTATATTTCTTTAACCGGGGCTAAGCACATGCCCGGGAGTGATTTAAAAGACTTCTAACAAACAAAAACCATCTGGCCTTCAAAGTAAAAGCCAGTAAGGAATGTAGTAAAGTCGGACGGGGCCGACTATAAGATACCCTTCACCACTTTGGGTATATTCAATAGATGGGATCCTAACAGACGTCGCATTTTTGAAGGACCATTAACATGAAATTAAACATGTCATTCTGCAACCTATACTAAATTTTGGTCAGATATAGAGTTGCTTCTTATAATGGGACAAAATTATGTAAATCTAAACCGATTATCGAAATCTAAACCGATTTCATCGAAACTTGTTACTTGGTCTGCCACATTTTGAGTTCTTTATTTACTTACGAATCCAAATTTCTTGCAAATAGAAGGATATATAAGGACTTTGGTGCACCATTTACATAAAATCGGACGAAAATATATATGGGAGCTCTATCTAAATCTAAACCGATTCCAAAAAAACTTGGCATACATCTACCATTTACATAAAATCGGACGAAAATATATATGGGAGCTATATGTAAATCTGAACCGATTTTTCCCAATTTCAATAGGGTTCGTCCTTGGGCCAAATTTTATCCAAATCGGATCACAAATGCGACCTGTACTTTGTTAACAAAAATACATGGACGGACAGACAGACAGACATGCATTAACCGACTTAAAAAGTGATTCTATGCATATTCTTAAAAGGAACCATGTGTCTATCTCGTTTCCTTTTGCCATATGTACAAAGACATAATACCCTGTTCCACAGTGTGGCGAAGGGTATAAAAAAAATTGGTTCAAGAACACAACAAAATACCGAAAATTGGGGGGCTATCCGAAAAAAAATTGACCTACATTTATAATTTATAGTGGAGAGATTTGCTACCTAATAAGAACTCGATGTACTAAATTACAGACAATTCGGTCGAAAAATACGATCAAAACCTCCAAAATACCGAAAATTGGGGTTATCTTTATATGGGAGCTATCCGAAAAAATGGACCTTTATTTATAATTTTTGGTAGAGAGATTTGCTTCCCAATAAGAACTCAAACTACCAAATTTCAGCGAATTCAGTTAAAAACGCGCTCAAGAACCTCAAAATACCGAAAAATTGGGGGTACCCTTATATGGGAGCTATGCCTAAACGTGGACCGATTTTCTCCAATTTCAATAGGGTTCGTCCTTGGTTCAATTAAGTGACCTGTGCCAAATTTCATTCAAATCGGATCATAAATGCGACCTGTACTTTGTTAAAAAAATACATGGACGGACAGACGGACGGACAGAATATAATATAGAAAGAATATGCATAGAATCACTTTCTGAACCGATTTATGCGATTTATTTTTGTGAACAAAGTACAGGTCGCATTTATGATACGATTTGACTAAAATTTGGTACATGTCACTTATTTGGCCCAAGGACGAACCCTATTGAAATTGGAGAAAATCGGTTCGGATTTAGATATAGCTCCCATATAAAGTTTCATCAGTTTTTAAGTTAATGGTGCACCAAACTTCCAACATTGGTCCGATTGAGACAAAATTTTGCACAGAGTATTGAAGTAGGTCTAGATTGATGTATGCCAAGTTTGGTTGAAATCGGTTCAGATTTATATATAGCTTCGTCCGATTTTAGGTAAATGGTGCACCAAACTCCCAATATTGGTCCGATTGAGATAAAATTTTGCACAGAGTATTGAATTGGGTCTAGATTGATACATGTCAAGTTTTGTTGAAATAGGTTCAGATTTAGATATATCTCCCAAATATAGTTTCGTCCGATTTTAAGTTAATAGTGCACCAAACACCCAATATTGGTCGATTGAAATAACATTTTGCACAGAGTGCTGAATTAGGTCCAGATTGATGTATTCGATGTTTTGTTGGAATCGGTTCAGATTTAGATATAGCTCCCATATATATTTTTGTCCGATTTATGTAAATGACGAGGAGTCTATGTTTGTTCTATATTCACGTGTATTGAATTTGGTCTAGAATGATTTGGTTATGTTTCCAATCGGTTCAGATTTAAATATAGCTCACAGATATACTGTAGTCCGATTTTATGCCAATTGTGCAAATGGAGTAGCCGATGTCTGTTCGCTTTACATGAAATATTGCATAGCGTATTGGATTGAAGACGTTTCAAGTTTAGATATAGCTTCCATATATATCTTCATCCATTTTCATCAAAATTAGGTACCAAATAACTAAAGTGCACAACGTACCTAGAATAAGGTGTATTGGATTTTTTGTCGAGATAAATTTTGTATTGCATATCAAATGGTGTATGCCACGGTTGCTCAAGGACGTCCATTTATATATATATATATATATATAGATCTTATACATATTTTGCTCGATGTTTGACATTACATTTTTCATAGATTTCAGATTGTATCTGTATGGGTTGTTTTAATTTAGTTCAAATATCTACAACTTCACGCAGTTAATTTCGTTAGGTTCCATTTCAATGGTCCTCCATAGATGATATGACTATCCTATCTAATGGATAGGACGAACCCTATTAAAATTGGGAAATTCGCTTCAGATTTAGATGGAGCTCCCATAAAAATCGTCCGATTTTATGTAAATGGTGCAACAAAATTCTTACGATTTGCATGAAATTTGGCATACCGCAATGAATTAAGTCTAGAATGATGTGTGTTAAGTTTCGTAAAAATCGGTTTAGATTTAGATATTATCCCATATATATTTTCGTCCGATTTTATGTAAATGGTGTACCAAAGTCTCTATATCTCTTTCGATTTGGAAGAAATTTGGCAGAACGTACTGAATTGAGTCTAGAATGATGTGTGTAAAGATTCCTGAAAACCGGTTCGTATATAGATATAGCTCCCATATGTATTTTCAACCGATTTCGATTTTCACAAATTTTCGATTAACACGAATTTTGGCGTACTGAATTAAGTCTAGAATGATGTGTATTAAGTTTCGTGAAAATCGGTTCTGATTTAGATATATCGCCCATATATAGCTTCTCCCGATTTCAAGTAAATGGGGCACCAAAATTCCTATAAATGTACGCTGATCTGCCTATGTCACTGTATTGTCATCCGTAGTCTATCCTATTCCTATTAGATACAGGTACGCAAATATTAAGGCCATTAAAGCGTTTCATACAAAGACGAAAACTACCCCTGCTTTTTTAAAGTTTTGGACCCCACTGTGAAAAAATCCATCTGCAGAATATTCTGTAAAACTTTGGAATTGTTATAGAAATCCTCACCGAAAGAAAATAATATGAGGATAGAGGTATGCACTCAAAATTTTATGCTTAAGTGACCAGCTTTGCTATGGAACTGGTCAACGAAACACTTAAGCCGAATCCAAATTTATACTAAATCCACTAAATCCAAATTTATACCAAAGTTGATTAGGTGGGGTTTTCACAAGATGCTGCATGAGGACTTTGATCTTCATGTATTAGTTCTAGAAGATATGTACATTCCTGGTCAACGAAAAATTGACGATCACTATGTTGATGTTTCAAATAAATATTACTGAGGGAACCTAGACCTAATAGAAAAACATTCAGATAAACCTCCATTGGAAATGAGATGTACGTAGCACATATCAAGCATCAAACATATACAGGACTCCAGACTTCCTTTGTGTTAATAGGGCATAATTCTGGTAATATATCACAAACAAGTATATTATTCCGGAATGACAAAATCAATGTTGTTTAGAACCAGAACTAAATTGATCCTGTCAGTCGAGGCATGCCAATCAGTATACTAGCATGGTGGTATATGACTGCTATTTAAGTCGTCTTTTTAATGGTTCGGTAGCCCCCCTACAGAGGTCTTGTCTCATTTTATTAAGATTTTCTTTGAAATTCCTCATATTATAATGGGAAAATTTAACATATCCAATTTCTGGTGAATAAAAAATCTTCTTCCTAGAATGTTTTAAAATAACCCCCATACAAATTCGTTATGTTGAAGTTCCTACCCCAGTTTCCCAATCTGAGTGTCTTTAATTTGGACCATTATTATAGACCATGGAAAACCTAATTCCACCCAATGCAATAAAACAGCCCCCATATAAATGTCTTAACCGAATTAAGGAGTCCGCAGAACTTACCATCTCTTTGGCGTCTTATATAGTTATGTAGGTAAGCAAATAGCAACCCTCGTAACAAGCAAAAAGTTCAACAGTCTCACAATCAAAATACAATCCCATTCTCAGGATAAATATAAGGTCGTAATTTGTTGTTCGACGATAGTTAAAATTGACTTTTGTGTGTGTACGCATTTACACTTACGGTATGCTGAGGATCCTCAACATGTTTGTCTTCACACTGATGAAGTTTCCTTTTCTAGCCCCCTTCCTTTTCACACCCACTCGTTGACTCGTATCGAAGAAACACACATACACACACAATAACGGTTATACATCTCAGGTCTTATTGGTTAAAAACAAAATAAGTGGCAGTAGTTTTTTGTGGGACCCTACTGAAATTGTTGAAATTATTTTCTCACATCCTATCCTATCTACCAATCAGCCAGCCAACCAACAACAGTTGTGGAATGTGCGTCACGCATTCAAGTGTAACGTGATAATTTGTGTCGTGTCGATCTGTAGCAGTAGAACACTGCTGCGAGGATATAGCATGATGTCCTGATGGTTCTACATATCCTTAAGGGTGCATACACACAGAGAAACCAGTAATGTTGTCGTACATATGTTTGTATCCTGATTGTAGTGGTGATGTTTTGCTGCTGCTGTTGTTGTTGTTGCTCCTGCTGCCGTTTGGTACTTGATATTGTTGTCATTGTCTTTGGGTGAGCGAATGAGTGAGTGATTGTATATCACTTTGAATCGCATGGTATGATGGCATCGTAATCGTATAGTTGTTCTTGTTGTATCACCAACAAACGGATTTCGTTCATTCATTCGTCCGTCTGTCTGCCTGTCGTTGCACATTGATGTCCTGTGTGTTGTGTATAAACGATTTGTTGTTGTTGTTGCTGCTGTTGCTGATGGTGTTGGCTGTTCTGACGTTGATTCGTAGCAAACGGCTTTTGTCTCCGCAGGAGTCATCATCACTATCTGGGGAAATTTGTTGAAGGATTTTTGCAAAATGTTGTTACAATTGATTCAATCAAAGAATGATGTACTGAAATGTTAATATTTATGTGGTCAACGAATTGAGGACTTGCCGAAATTGTTGATCCTTTTTTGTTTTGTATGGGTGTTTTTGTTTGCAAAGTGTAAAGTGGCGATAATTTTTGATAGCTATGTGGGAAGAAAGAATATATGAGTTACTTGAGCTATTGTCATTAAAGAAATGTAATAATTTTCTTAAATTAATTTCAGATTTGTGTAGTTAATGAAAGTAATTTTAAAGTAAATGTTATGAACACGCTTATTAAAAATTATAATTAAGACTCTGACTGAATGAATCGAAAGTTGGAGCGACATTACGCAAAAACAAATGACAACATAATACAATCTAATTGAACTCACACGTCGCACGGTGATTCAGAATCGATTTTCTTGGTCAAAACTCCAATTTTTATTGTCTCCGATTTTTAATTTCAATATGTCCATCTAAGGAAACAAACAATTTAGGTCACAATATAGGTGGTGGCTCGAAAAGCCCCTTAAAGCGGAAAATGTTCCCCATTCCGTAAAATATGTGATTATTGCAAATTTCTAGAGAATGAAATACACATACACATGTCTACATCGATTCTGCCCATTGTATTTTGTAAACGAATACATTGGACTATTAGGTATGCAACTAAAACTTTGTTTTGAGTGTTTTTTAATTCCTTCATAGGCCAAAGGGGGTCTTTTTGGAATATTAGATATAGACCTAAAACTTTAGTTTGAGTGTTTTTTAAGTCGCTTATTGGCCACACATATAAGCCGAACATCAAAACTCGTCACATTAAGAAGGAAATCTGGCCAACTAATTAGAAGGGCAGTTTTTAAAATGAACGGTTCAGCGGTTAAATCAATCAAGACTTTTCAGTATAAAATTACAATATTTGCATCTTTTGGCGTAAATGTTCACCCAAGATTCAGAAAATGTGCCAGGATAAGAAAGAGTAGTGGTTTACCTCTAATCGAAATATAGATCTGCAGAAAGTTCCGTAGTTGTGTAGGGTATCATATGGTTGTTAGGTAGGTTGGATTGCTAGATTTAGATATTCCAAAAATTGGGTAATAATGTCGTTTCGTATGCACAGAAAAATGCCTGACAGTGTCCATACTGCTTTACCATGTCCATCTGACTGTTGAAATCACGATATAGATCGAAATATTTAAAATAGAACTTTGTATTTTTTAGTATAGCAATTGGGATAGTTTACCAGGCAAACACTGGCGAACTAACGTAAAATTGGACCAAAATATATATGGGAGCTATATCTAAAACGATTTTCTCTAATTGTAATTGGGTTATTCATTAGCAAAAAAAAAATATCTGTTCCATTCCCATTATAAATAAGACCTGCATGACATAGAATGGCATTCTTCAACCTCCTCAGTTACAAAAGATCCCCTGACCCATTTTTGTTCGATCCTACTTTTTGGTAGTTGGCTCCCACATGGAACCACCCTATGGTACAGGGTATTATGTATTTGTGCATATGTTTGCAACATGCAAAAGGAAACGAGGTAGACTCATGTTTCCTTTTGAGAATATGCTTAAAATCACTTTCTGAGTCGATTTGTCTATGTCCGTCCGTCGATCTGTTATATTGTAACAGGTCAAATTTCTGATCCGATTTATATGAAATTTGGCACTGCTCATTTGTTTAACCTAAGAACGAGCCCTATTGGAATTTGTGCAAATCGTTCGATTCGATTTGAAAGGTGCACAAAACATACATGATATCATATTTTCGTATGATTTTATGTAAATAGTGCACCAAGGCCACTGTTTTTTTTTTTTTTTTTTTTTTTGATTTACACGAAGTTTAATATAGCTTATTAAATAGAGTATAGAATGACATGTTCTAAGTTTCGTGAAATTTTAATCAGATTGAAATAAAGCTTCCATATATATGTTCATCCGATTTTATGCAAATGGTACATGAGCCTTTTATTTATATTTTGCATTGCGTAGTGAATATAGAATATCAACAGAATTCACCTTATATAAACAGAATTCACATATGCTAAGTTTCGTGAAAATCGTTTCAGATTTATATTTAGTTTCCATATACACTACATATTTTTGTACGATTCCATGTAAATGAGACACCAAACTCCCAAGGTTTGTCCATAACATAACACATTTAGTTGAGTAAAGAAAAAAAGTGAGTTACGTTTTATTGAAATCGGTACTGCTATCCGTTTTTATGTAAATGATGCATCAAACACTGAAGGATTTCTGATTAAGGAATTTTTCATACCGTATTGAATTGAGTCTAAAATCAGTAAGGAAAGTATCAAAGTCAGACTGGAAAAATATATATATATATATATATATATATTGTAGCTTTATATAAATCTGAACCGATTTTCCCAATTTCAATGGGGTTCGTCCCTGGGCCAAATAAATGAGCTGTGCCAAATTCCATCCAATTCGTATCACAAATGCGACTTGTACTTGTTAGCAATTTAACGTGGACAGACGGACGTACGGACATGCATAAAGTGATTCTATTTATATTCTAAAAAGGAACCATGTGCCTATCTCGTTTCATTTTGCCTGTTACAAACATATGCACAAATACATAATACCATGTACCACAGTGTGGTGAAGAAACCAAAAATATCGAAATTTTAATTTTTTTCATTTCGCACCAATACCCAACGTTTGTTCGATTCAGATTAAATCTTTGACTGCACACTTTGCACCAATGTCAATGGCGTATGTCAATTTTGCTTTAAATCGGTACAGATTTACGTACAGCTCTCATATATAACTTTGTTCCATTTCATACAAATGGTATACCGCAGACCCTAAGTCTGTCCTATTTACATGAGGTACATATATCTATATAGTTCTCATATTTAATTAAGACCGATTCCATGTAAATCCTCCTCAAATGATGCTATATCTGTGCTATGGACAGGATATTGTACGCACGAACATCTCTGTATGTATCCAAAGTGGTTAATGGTATCATGGTATATTCAGCCCCTCCGACTTTTGAACTTTCCTTACTGGTTCTAAACGCGAAGTCACAATTATGACCCGAATATCAAGAAATTGTACACTCTTTTGATAATAATCTATCAATTTTGTGAAAACTTTAGAATTTCCTGGAAAAATTGCCAGTGTTTAAATTGGATATCAAATATATTGGCTGAAGAGGACGGATATGGGAGATATACTGAAGTTAAAATAAAAAGGTAGTTGTTTAGGATATCATATGTATGGTCGGTCTTGTCCGACTGTACTGTTTCGCTCACTGGTTTCGATTTGATATAAGTGTACCTAAAATTATTCGACAATTATTACATGAAAATTATTGCTCGTGTTATTGAAGTGTACTGAGAACATGTTGTTTAGTTGGACAAATTGAATTTAACCTGAAACTGAACAATCATCAAAAAAGCTGAACAATCTAGCCAAGTCCCTAGTATATCAAGAAGAAGAAATAACATACCATATTATGAATATAATACAAATTACATTCAATCACTTACCTCTGCAATATATATTAACTGCCCCAGAACAATTAGTAATTAACGCCCAACAATGTTAAATCACCACTGGTTGGAACTTTCGAGGGTAAAATCTCAATAGATTAATTTTTATTACAAATTTGACTTTCTTAGTTTTATTACTCTGTTGCAGTGTTTGTTGTTGCTGTATTAATATTTTGTAGTGGCAACCGCAGCTGGAAGTAGATGGTATCTCCCTGTGACACTAACAAATTAATATGGTTGTTGCTGGACTTAGCTAAGCTAAGGACCAAGATGACCATTATAGCCAGATACATTCATATATTCTCAACTGGGCAAAGGAGGAACTCCCATCCAACAAATAAAGAAAGCAGCAGGACACCAACGATACAAGTAACGATAATGGTATGGTATTCGTATGTGTTCATAGCAAAGGATATGCATATGTATGTATGTAAGTATGTGTGTATAAAAATGTAGTGTGGGAGAAGATTATTACAATATTAAGCTATTGCAGTTGTTATTGTTGTTGTTTTATATCTTGTTAAATGGATGTTAAGTCTTAAGTTATTATCCCATAAGACATTATTAACAGCTACAACAACAACGAGTGCATGGTTAAATCACAAGATACCGCCAAAACGGCAAATGCCTTTACACACCACCAGCATCACCATCATCATCATCACCATAAAAATGTTTTTGGTAGCCTCGGGTGTTGGTTCATTCGACACCAATGGCACTGACAAGGACAACATGGAACTTCAGTAACCAAATTACCAACCCTCTCATTATTTCATTTCAAGGCTCGTAGGATAAGTAAGGCACAATTCGTGTTTGAAAGAAAACCGCAAACTAATTTTAAGTAGCCCCAGATTCTTGAAATCATTGTCCAACGCCACCCAGACAGTTGCTGGATGGAGGTTGATTTTATGAAGTAGCCCAGTCAGCTCACCCGCCCTTTTCATGAAGAGTTAATAAAGTTATTAGAAATTAACTTAGTTTGTGCTGTGATTTCATGAAGTCCCCTCTGCCCCCTCCATATTTATCTCTGACAATTGGATGACAATAAAGTCTATCTGCATAAAATTGTT
>NW_026888602.1:0-9891 GCF_032173495.1 Musca vetustissima
CAATCTTTGATAGAATTTTCCTATAAAAGTTTCCTAAAGAGGCCTTTTTATGGCAGGCCACATTTTCTTTTCATTCCTTTTTGTTTGAGGGGGGGACTTTTGTTTGTTCATTTTTTCTGCTGCTTTTTATAGTAATATCTATGAGTTTGGTCATAAAGACCATATTCAAGTTTGAAGTGATTTAGTAGTTTCCTTTCTATTTTTTTTTTCAAAAAGAATAACCATATAATTGCCGTTTTACTAAAGTAGAAGTACTTAGACTGACAGGAGGAGGGAGGATATGGCTTTTGATAATTATGGTATGGTGTATTTAGGAAATCAATTTAAATTTTAAAGAAAAAATTAGATAATAAATAAAGAAAGGACAACTACCGAGTGGCCTTGAGTATACACCTCTATGGGTACATACAGGAAGGACTCAAAAAATGATTATGATAACATGCAAAATGTAAAAACGCCGTTTCAGCCGAGTCGAATTTTTTGAATCCTCCAAAATTCCTTAAATCGGTATGGTCCTTTATTTGTGGACTTTGTTATTGCATTATGTGAAAAAATAATGTTTCAAATTGCAGAAGCTTAGGTTGAAAATCTGGGGTAGGAGCTTCAACATACCGACGCGACTTTTACTTGCGGGTATTTTAAACAATAACCTACATTGACTAATTTCCAGTTTTTTATTAATCAGAAAACCGATATGCCACAATATAGCCACTGAGATTAAAAAATACATAAAAAACTTAAACCTACGATCAAAACCGGGTAGATCTCTACTTTTTTGTTAAAAATGCTGTACAATTTTCTATGATGAAGATATTTGGATTAAATTATGAATGGAAAAAATTGCGGAATCATTAATTCGTGCTAACGTAAATGTGGTATATTTTGGTATATTTTATTAAAAATACCGAATATTTGGAGATACCATTATAGTGGGTCTACCATAAAACATGGGCCAGTATTGAAAAGTTTTGTTACGTAAAGCAGAATCCATGAGAACCCATTATATCCAATTACAGTCAATTTGGTTGAAAACAGTAATGCTCATAATACTTGCATTGGTATCTATATGTTACTCTCCCGCCTATGATAAACAAACGGCAAATCTAAACTGAGAGAGAATACGTGTGGTTTGTTGTCACGAAAACGTAAAGAGGTGAGCAACACTGGTTGAAAAACGACTCGAAACCCCTACTATAGGTAAACCTATATTGATAATTTTTTGTAAAGAGAATATGTCACTCAATGAGAAATATCAAAAAACTAAAATCATGAGGACATCGGAAGTTTGAGGGTATGGTTATGTGTGTGCTAAACTTGAACAAACGTATTTATGCCTTTCTGGAACCTGTGATAACTTTAATTTCATACGGGTAAGTTTAGAGTCGTTTGCGCACAATGGGACAAATTTATGTAAATCGATATAGTGCAAACTTGATACATGCTATTCGGTAGGCCGCATTCTTCAAAATTTAATCTCAATCTCAAATATATTTGGAAGCTTTGTCTGCATCTGCACCATTTTCAATAAAACGCAATAACGCCATTTTAGTCTCAATTTGATACGTTGTGCAAAATTTCGTGTCAATCGGTGCAAAATTTAGCTAAAATCCAACGAAAATTTTCAACGAAACTTGCCAAAGATTAAATTATATTAATAATAGTGCACAATTTACTTAAAATCGAAGGAAAATATATATGGGAGCTATATCTAATTTTACACCAATTTTCACGAAACTTAGCAGTTCACTTAAAATCGTTCAAAAATAAATATAGGATTTATTTTCAAATCTGAACCGATTTTCACGAAGCTTAGCGGACATCGTTCTAGACTCAATTCAGTACTATATGCCAAATTTCGTGCAAACCGAAAGATATACTTTAAGTGCGCTGTCCGAAATTTCGTGCAAATCGAAAGATTTGGTACACAATTTACTTAAAATGGGAAATTAATATGGGAGCTATATCTAAATCCAAACCGATTTTCACGTCATTCTAGACTCAATTAAGTGTGATGTGCCCAATTTCGTGCAAATCGAAAGATATACAGAGACTTTGGTGCACTATTTACTTAAAATCGGACGAAAATATATATGGGAGCTATATCAAAATCTGAACCGATTTTCGCGAAACTTTGCACAAGTTATTCTAGACTCAATTAAGTGCGCTGTGCCAAATTTCGTGCAAATCAGGAGATATATAGGGACTTTGGTGCACCATTTACATAAATTCGGACGAAAATATATATCAGAGCTATGTAAATCTGAACTGAGTTTCCCCAATTTCAATGATTTTCCCCAAGGACGAACCTTGGGCCAAACAAATGAGCTGTACTAAATTGCATCTAAATCAGATTATAAATGCTACCTGTACTTTGTTTACAATTTAACACCAACAGACGGACGCATAAATCGACTCAGAATGTGATTCTATGCATATTCTCAAAAGGAACCATGGGTCTATCTCGTTTCCTTTTGTATGTTACAAACATATGCACAAGGAAAGAATACCCTGGACCACAGTGTGGTGAGGGGTATAAAAACGTGCCCAAAATCTCGAAGATATCAGATAATTTTTGTAAAGAGATTGATAATTTTTGTAAAGAGATCATGTCACAAAGTATCAAATTTTATCCAAATCGGTTGCAAACGTTTCTAAAAGACTTAGGATGTCTGAAGATTTAGTGTGTAGTAGGGTTAAACTTGACCGATAGCTTTAATTTTTTGTGAGATTCGGATTTACCACCCACTGAGAAACTACAGCCAATTCGATTAAAAAACACCTGACGAGAATTCTGAAAGTCCAAATAATACCTCAAAAGACGTAAGACCTTCATATACCGAGACCTATTTGAGAGCTCTGTCAAAACTGGGTGAGCTTTGTGAGCTATGCCAAACCGAAATATCACTTCCACTGGTATAATACATACAAACATTGTGCCGCTTTATATGAGGTCTTTGTGAAAATATATATCTACATTGAAATTTTTCTGCTAGGACAGTCCTCACCATCTAAGAACGAGGAATTCCAAATTAATTCCACTTCTATTGGAAATGCAAATAAAAACTTAAAAATTATAGGTTACTGTTGCATCATCTTCGTGTATCAATCCCTATTTTGTCCAAAATATTTAAACGGAAGAAGTATTGAATTTCTCGTCAAGAACTTAAATCCATCATAATTCCCCTCATAAATTTCATAATTATAATTTCAACTAATATGAATAAATTTAACCCAAATGAACAAGAACTACAACAACAGCAGCAACAATTGACATCAACAAATGTATGTATGTTTGTTGTTATTCTCTCATCACTAATTAAATATTCATTATAGCAAATAATACCGAAAGGCACCAGCACTTAATTTCATTTCTGTGATTTTCATTTTGAAAATACACAAGGGGGAAAAGGTTTTTCAATTTTGGCATCTTAACATACTGAACGACCCAGTAGAAAGTGTCTTGCAGACAACATTAACGAATCGTGCAAGACAATGGCAATTCCTTGAAGACACTTTGCAGACAACAATGTGAGATCCTTGATGAAATTTTCACACAAGTGTCGCAGTATTCATGCAAGACAACTTGGGCGACAAGGTAAGCGAAGTTGTCGTTGACGACAACAACGGCGACAAAACTCCCTACTTTTCGTTGACGACTATGTCGTTTACGCAGTCGTTGACGACTGAATACCCATTGTCATCAATCATACCCCATTAAAAATTCAAATAAAAATATACATACATATATGTACATATACGTAATTTATTATATAACAAGAATTATACATTGCATTTACGTTTATAATAATATAAATAAACACATTGCATGATAAGTTGTCGAGATGATTTTCTCCATTTTAACATCATCTGTAAAGAAACAACAACATTAAAACGCTTTAAAATATGAAACATCTTTCAGATATTACTTACAATATTTCAGCAATTGTCATTTATTTGCCCCATCCTAAGTGTAAAAGAAAGCATTTAAGAAATGATACAAATAATTATATATTCAGTTAAGCTTACCTATTTTAACCGAGATTCTTAATTCTTATATATTTAAATTTAACCTAAATTTCTTATATGTATATTTTTCCAGAAACATTTTTCTCTTCGTTTCTGTCACTATTTCATAGTACACTCGATTCAGACTATTTTTGTTTTGTTTTCATATTTCGAGAAGAACGACATTTTCGACGACATATCATGTGTTTGGTCATGAATGACAATTCCATAAATTTCGTCAACGTTTCGTCAATGAAATTGTCACGCAAGAGAGTATTTTCTACTGGGGAATTAATATTTACAAACACACACTCACACACAAGAAACGTACTCACACAACCGGCATGTTTAGAAACATACATGAATGAACATGAATGAAAGCAATGCATGATGTACGTATATATGTAAATTGTTTATTACATGAATTGTACGGAACATTTATATTGGGCATGTAAATGACAATTCCCTGGAAGCTATTAAAACAACAAACACAACAACGAAACAAACAAACAAAAACATGTTATGACCCAGTAGAAAGTGTCTTGCAGACAACATTAACGAATCGTGCAAGACAATGGCAATTCCTTGAAGACACTTTGCAGACAACAATGTGAGATCCTTGACGAAATTTTCACACAAGTGTCGCAGTATTCATGCAAGACAACTTGGGCGACAAGGTAAGCGAAGTTGTCGTTGACGACAACAACGACGACAAAACTCCCTACTTTTCGTTGACGACTATCATCGACTATGTCGTTTACGCAGTCGTTGACGACTGAATACCCATTGTCATCAATCATACCCCATTAAAAATTCAAATAAAAATATACATATATGTACATATACGTAATTTATTATATAACAAGAATTATATATTGCATTTACGTTTATAATAATATAAATAAACACATTCCATGATAAGTTGTCGAGATGATTTTCTCCATTTTAACATCATCTGTAAAGGAACAACAACATTAAAACGCTTTAAAATATGAAACATCTTTCAGATATTACCTACTATATTTCACCAATTGTCATTTATTTGCCCCATCCTAAGAGTAAAAGAAAGCATTTAAGAAATGATACAAATAATTATATATTCAGTTAAGCTTACCTATTTTAACCGAGATTCTTAATTCTTTTATATTTAAATTTAACCTAAATTTCTTATATATTTTTGCAGAAACATTTTTCTTTTCGTTTCTGTCAATATTTCATAGTACACTCAATTCAGACTATTTTTGTTTTGTTTTCATATTTCGAGAAGAACGACATTTTCGACGACATATCATGTGTTTAGTCATGAATGACAATTCCATAAATTTCGTCAACGTTTCGTCAATGAAATTGTCACGCAAGAGAGTATTTTCTACTGGGGAGGAATGTACCAAAACACATACAAACAAAGAAATATAAACAAAACAGTACAACAAAAATAAATCACATATTCCATTTTCTGTGGAAAGGCGAAATTATACTGATTGACATTTCCCCGTAAATGCGAACACACCTACATACCTACATATCATAAGCTTAGACACTGGGCCATAAGACGTATGCAAATATATCTCATATTTACAAAATGTAATTCCCAAAAAATGTATTAAGAAGAAGAACAAAAATGGCATTGTTGTTTACAAAATACTTCGTGTTCCCTGGAAATATGTAAATGCAATAATGAAAAATAATTTTATTCCCTATTCATGTTTGTGTTTTTTTTTCGTACCATCAGCACCATCATGGTACCCCCAAGGATTGATTCCCAGTGTTTGTTGCTGTTTTTGTCTGGTCTTTTCTTCAAAGTTTTGATCTTGTGTTGTACTTCTTTAACAAAAAGTTTCCTTGTGTCTTTTTATGCCCTCTGTAGGTTTTTTGTTGTCGGTTTTTTTTCGAAAAAGTTTTAATCTTTTTGTAAATTTCATTTTTGTTGCCGGTTTATTTAATGCTTTCGTTTTTTTTTTCATTTCTAAAACTTTGTAATTTTCCATTCGCCCATTGGGAGAGCAATGTGCCCAAATATCTCAACAGAAGGAAAAAACTTTTTTAAAATTTAACACATGTTGCTTTATTAAATTTTCAAGAGTGTGGTTGTGGGAGATGGGATGGCCAATGCATGTGTGTGTCTGATGTTTTTTTTTTTTTTTAAATCCAATAAGAAAAATTAGGTTTAACAATAATTACAATGAGATTTTTTTCTGATTTCAATAATTGTTTGAGAAAGTTTGGTAAGAGAACAGCAAACACCATGGAGCGTATAAGTGTTATGAGTTTTTGTGTCACCATAACGTATACGCATAGGGTGGTGTTAGGGTTACCAATGAAGGGCCACACTGTGGTACATAGGAAAGGAAACGAGTCGTCGTCGACAGTTTTTAGGCTATACATAAAATCACTTTCTCAACAACCAACATTTTTTCGATTGCCCTGAAATTTTGTACATCATGCCGAATTGAGATGAAATGCTTATTTCTGTTGACACGGGCTCAGATTCGAATTATATAGTATCTAATGAGATGAAATTTGTACAGTGTAACTTACTAAATATAAATTTTTATTGATATCGGTTTCTATTAAGATATAACTCTCATTTATATTTCCATTTGAACACTAAATACCCAAGTTTTTCATTAATACTCATCATTAGTCCGATTAATCTATTCTCTTAAAAATAAAAATTATGAATATTGGTCCATTTTTTAACGATATCTTCTATATTTTAGTGTTTTAGACACGTTTTGAAAATAAAATGGCTGCAATTTCATATCTAGGAAGGAAATCTCCCTACCAAAAATTAAGAATATTTGCCCAGGAAGGAATATTTGTGCCCTTCGTAGTGTAAAATGTTCAGACGTATGTCGTAGTAGATAAGTTTTGGCATAGTTTCTATAGATATAGGCTCTATCCATATTTATCGCCTTCGCCACACTGTGCTACAGGGTATTATGTATTTGTGCTTATGTTTGTAACAGACAAAAGGAAACGTCTGTCCACGTATTCTTGTAAACAAAGTACAGGTCGCATGTATGATCTGAATAAGATTAACTATATCCTGAGAAAATCGGTTTAGATTCAGATATACATATTTATATATATATATATATATATTAGTCCGATTTTATCTAAATGGTGGATCAAATTCCTAATCTTCGGCTACTGAGACAAAATTTGGAACATCGTACTGAATTAAGTCCACTTTGATGACTGTAAAGTACTTTTGAAATCTACTTAGCTTTAGATATAGCTCCCATATATATTTTCGTCCGATTTTTTGTAAATGGTGCACCAAAGTTCCAGTGCTTGCCAGATTGAAACAAAATTTGGCGCCACATACTGAGATAGGTCGAAATAGACGTATGTGAAATTTTTGTTGAAATCGGCATAGTTTTAGATATAGCTCTCATATATATTTTCTTCCGATTTTAGGTACATGGTGCAACAAACTCTCAATATTTGTACTATTGAGACAATATTTTGCACAGCATACTGAATTAAGTCATGCTTGATGTATGTGAAGTTTGAAATTGGCTCCGATTTAGATGCAGATCTATATATATTTTCGTCCGATTTTAAGTAAATGTATTGTCTAGTTAATACAAAGTTTTGGTGAAAATTTGTTTAGTCCAGTTTGATGTCTGTGAAGTTTTGTTTAAATTGGATCAGATTTACATATAGCTCTCATACATAATTTTCCTCGAATTCATGCAAATGTTTCACAAAAAAATTGAACATTTTTTATAAATTTCAGAATTGTATTTGTATGGTTTTTTATTGGTTCAAATATCTATGTAGATCGCAAATTTAATTTCGCCCGTTTCCAATGTTCAATGTTCTTCCAAAGATGCAATTTCTGTTTTAACGACAGGATATTGTATATATTACCATCTATTGTATGTACCCAAAGTGGTGAAGGTTATCATGTGGTCGGTCCCGTCCGACTCTTGATCTTTGCTTACTGGTTTTCATGCGAAGTAGACCTTGAGGATAAAGGAATTTCTTAGGAAGTATTGCAAATATAGATCTAAGTTTTCGCCAACAAACTTTAAGTTTTGTAAAGTTCGAAAATTTGAAATAGGCAAACTAGACGATTTCCGAATTTTCTCACAAATCCTCATAATTTCTCTTATGTTTTAGTTTGTGATATTCTTTCAGGGAGTTATTTATCACTCTTCTAAATAAATCACAATTCTTTCCAATTTTATGACCTCCAAAAGGCCAAATTTTTTAACCAAATGTAACATAATGACGTAAATGCAACCCAAATATATATTTTCTAAACGACTTCAGTAAAAGACATTGCTCCATAATTTCATATATTTCCTAAATTTCGTTGGAACTCATAACAGCTTTTCAAATCAAATCAATAACGTGTTTCAAATGCTAACATTTTACCACAAAAGACATACACTAACTCATATATTTTGGATAACGGGCCAAAATAGTATCTGAACACTGAAAAAATGACCTTACCAAAAACCACATTCAAACCACAAAACAAACACATATTCAAAGAGTCTGAAGTGTTCCAGATTAAACTATCAAGGAAATTCTGGGTTGCGTAGCACAAATTGAAAAAAATCCACACCTTGAAAGAAATTTAAACAAAATATTAAAAAAACCTACGGCTAGGAAAAATGCCGAAAAAAATTTAAAAGAACCCTACGCCTTGGAAAAATGTTTAAAAATACACCCTTTGATAAAAGCATTAAAAAATATTATTTTTATACCCTACACAACTATGTTGTCAGGGTATTATAGCTTTGTGCAGCCCCAAATGTTTGTAACGCCGCGAAATATTGGTCCTAGACCCACCTTTAAGTATACCGATCGTCATATCTCGACTAGCTGAGTCGATCTAGACATGTGTGTCCGTCCGTCCGTCCGTCCGTCTGTCCATTATAATTTGTAAACACGATACAGGCCACAGTTATGGACCAATCTTCACGAAATTTTGCATGTAGGATGGGTTCTGGCCAATGAAGACCCCTATTGTTTTTGGAAAAGATTGGTTAATATTTAGGGGATGTAATGGACCAAATACTAAATTTTTGTCGGTTTTTCTGGTCGCTCCAGAGGCCGCAATTATGGCCCAAACACCGCGAATTTTTGCATGGAGAAGGGGATCGGGCCAGAGAATAAGCATGCATGTTTTGATAAAGATTGGTCAATATTTAGCGGGTCAAATGGACCCTGACTTTTGTGTGAAAAATGACAAAATTTGTATTCTATGGAATATATATTTACTCCTGGAGGATGTAGACCCCAGGAGTTGATAGCATATCCAAGAGGAGTGGAAAAGATTGGTTAATATTTAGGGGATGTAATGGACCAAATACTAAATTTTTGTCGGTTTTTCTGGTCGCTCCAGAGGCCGCAATTATGGCCCAAACACCGCGAATTTTTGCTTGGAGAAGGGGATCGGGCCAGAGAATAAGCATGCATGTTTTGATAAAGATTGGTAAATATTTAGCGGGTTAAATGGACCCTGACTTTTGTTTGAAAAATGACAAAATTTGTATTCTATGGCATATATATTTACTCCTGGAGGATGTAGACCCCAGGAGTTGATAGCATATCCAAGAGGAGTGGTTGGCCTTTAAATTGATACCAAATATAGTGATGTATCTACTCAGATGTGGGAGTTACAGTCAAATATTTACAGGTGCTTATGTATTCAGATATTATTTAGTAACCCATTACCACATTAGAGGGAGAAATATCGCGCTGATGGCTTTGAAATTTTTCATGAAGTTCCAGTTATGGTAAAGAACAACGCCTACAATTTTCGGTGATGATCAGATTAAAATTTTGGGATGAAATGGAACGAAAACATAATTTTTTGTGTGTTTTCGAGTAGAGCATAATCCGAAAATCACAACACACCCACCG
>NW_026888603.1:0-9773 GCF_032173495.1 Musca vetustissima
CACGCCTTGTTTTAGGCCTTCTCAAAAATATTCTTTAAAAAATCCACGCCTTGTTTTAGGCCTTCTCAAAAACATTCTTTAAAAAATCCACGCCTTGTTTTAGGCCTTCTTAAAAATATTCTTTAAAAAATCCACGCCTTGTTTTAGGCCTTCTAAAAAATATTCTTTAAAAAATCCACGCCTTGTTTTAGGCCTTCTCTTTAAAAAAAATATTCTTTAAAAAATCCACGCCTTGTTTTAGGCCTTCTCAAAAATATTCTTTAAAAAATCCACGCCTTGTTTTAGGCCTTCTCAAAAATATTCTTTAAAAAATCCACGCCTTGTTTTAGGCCTTCTCAAAAATATTCTTTAAAAAATCCACGCCTTGTTTTAGGCCTTCTCAAAAATATTCTTTAAAAAATCCACGCCTTGTTTTAGGCCTTCTCAAAAATATTCTTTAAAAAATCCACGCCTTGTTTTAGGCCTTCTCAAAAATATTCTTTAAAAAATCCACGCCTTGTTTTAGGCCTTCTCAAAAATATTCTTTAAAAAATCCACGCCTTGTTTTAGGCCTTCTCAAAAATATTCTTTAAAAAATCCACGCCTTGTTTTAGGCCTTCTCAAAAATATTCTTTAAAAAATCCACGCCTTGTTTTAGGCCTTCTCAAAAATATTCTTTAAAAAATCCACGCCTTGTTTTAGGCCTTCTCAAAAATATTCTTTAAAAAATCCACGCCTTGTTTTAGGCCTTCTCAAAAATATTCTTTAAAAAATCCACGCCTTGTTTTAGGCCTTCTCAAAAATATTCTTTAAAAAATCCACGCCTTGTTTTAGGCCTTCTCAAAAATATTCTTTAAAAAATCCACGCCTTGTTTTAGGCCTTCTCAAAAATATTCTTTAAAAAATCCACGCCTTGTTTTAGGCCTTCTCAAAAATATTCTTTAAAAAATCCACGCCTTGTTTTAGGCCTTTAAAAATATTCTTTAAAAAATCCACGCCTTGTTTTAGGCCTTCAAAAAATATTCATTAAAAAATCCTCGCCTTGTTTTAGGCAAAAATATTCTTTAAAAAATCTTGTTTTAGGCATTCTCACGCCTTTTTTAAAATATTCTTTAAAAAATCCACGCCTTGTTTTAGGCCTTCTCAAAAATATTCTTTAAAAAATCCACGCCTTGTTTTAGGCCTTCTCAAAAATATTCTTTAAAAAATCCACGCCTTGTTTTACGCCTTTTCAAAATATATTCTTTAAAAAAAAGGCCTTCTCAAAAATATTCTTTAAAAAATCCAGGCCCTTTTGAAAAATATTCTTTAAAAAATGTTTTAGGCCTTTTGAAAAATATTCTTTAAAAAATCCTCGCCTTGTATGGATCCTTTTCAAAAAAATTCTTTAAAAAATCCAGGCCTTGTGTGGATCCTTTTTAAAAAATATTCTTTAAAAAATCCACGCCTTGTTCTACGCCTTCTCAAAAATATTCTTTAAAAAATCCACGGATTGTTTTAGGCCTTCTCAAAAATATTCTTTAAAAAATCCACGCCTTGTTTTAGGCCTTTTCAAAAATATTCTTTAAAAAATCCACGCCTTGTTTTAGGCCTTCTCAAAAATATTCTTTAAAAAATCCACGCCTTGTTTTAGGCCTTCTCAAAAATATTCTTTAAAAAATCCACGCCTTGTTTTAGGCCTTCTCAAAAATATTCTTTAAAAAATCCACGCCTTGTTTTAGGCCGTTTCACAAATAATCTTTAAAAATTCCGCGACATGTTTTAGGTGTTGCAAAAATATTCTTTAAAAAATCCACGCCTTGTTTTAGGCGTTGAAAAAATATTCTTTAAAAAAATCCACGCCTTGTTTTATGTGTTGAAAAAATATTCTTTAAAAAATCCACTTCCCTCTCCCCCATCATTCAATTCTAATAATAATGAAGTAATTTAGCATTTCTATTAACCATATCGACTTCCACTTCATTACCCGTAATAAATTGTTCCCCAAAGAGAAAAATATAATCAAATTCATCGTTTCTTTTTTTTATTGTTCCATATTCGAATATTCAATTGCTTTTTGAATAACACAAATGTCGTACAATCTAAGCTGAAATCATTTCAAAATAAATTTACTTATAAATTTCCTTCTTTTCCCATTTATCTCTTTACAGTTCCCATGATGAATCATCACACCATGCCGAAATTTGGATTTGGCCCATACAAGAAAACCGGCGTGGGTAGCTTTTATTTGCCGAAAATTCTCACTACCGGCACCGGCTGTGGTGGCGGTAAAGTGTCATTAGAATTGTCGCATGGAAAGACTAAACAGTTAATATCACTGCCATCCGATAAATTGGATTCGAATAAACGATATTTTGTTACGTTTACGGTAAAGGAGACGGAAAAGGCGGGGGCTGCAGGCGGAAATTGTGAAGGAAAGAATGCCGGTGATGGCTGTGGCGGCGGAGCCAGCATAGATGTTAATGGAAAATAATGTAGATAGTTTTGAGTTTTTATTTTTTATTTCTCTCATTTTTGGATTAACGCACTTACTTATTTACACTTATAGGTAGAGCAAAAGAAAGAAAGAGAGAGATAGAAGAGAAGCGGATTTGAAATGTTGGTGTGTGTGTGTGTGTGCGGTTGTCTTGTGGTGTTTTCTTGCTGCTGCAGTTTGCTTGTAAATGCCTAATTGAAGACAAATTTGTGTTAATTGTAATCGCCTGACTTCCATTGTGAAATACTTTTCCTGCCATTTCAGTTCTTCTTCGCTTCAGTTTTCCTTCATTGTTCCAGCAATAAGGATTTATATAACAGCCAACAAAGAATATTCATCGTATTAAGATAAGCTTTCCGGCATCGACATTTTGTTCAGTCGTTCGCTCTTCTGTTTCTGGTTCTTCCGTGGTGTTCTTGTGTTAAAGTCACTGCCACCAGTGCTGGGCCTGCCACCACCCCACCATCAGCTTGAATGACAACAATGGCATTATCTTTCATTTGATGCGTTCATAATGCGTCCGGATGATAAAGCTCAGTTTTTCGTTAAATTAAGTTGCAAGGAGTCGTAGTCGTCTTCAGCGTCATCATCATCGTCAGCATCGTACATGGAACGTTGTGCATGGTTGCACAACACAAGAACATGTTTGTTGGTCGACACCGAATGCTAGTGCATCCCATTCATTACCACTTTTGTTTGTTTGTCTATCTGTCCGTCCGTCTTTCTGTCTGTCTGTCTGACTGCTTGCTGTTGTTCCATTTTGACTTTAGGATTCACATGCCGCTGCTGTGGTTTTCTCTACTGGATTCAGTGCTCCAGTGCCTTTCAGCTAGTAGCTCGCTCGCTCCCTCTTCTGCCAGTAATCCATGTTTCTGGCAAAGATGTCATTGTTATTGCTTGTAAATTCTTTGGCAACAGATAAGCGCTGTGTTATTAACGCTTCTTGTAGAACAGCGAGACGTATTCATGTCAGGCACTTTTGCATACTTTCAGTTAAGCACAATGAAGTTAAGGAGACCGAGGAGGGAGGAAGGGGTTGAAGGCAGCGGAGAAAAAGAAGGAAATGAAAATACTTAAATTCTTTAGCATTATTCAAAGAACAACAGAGCGGCAAATAAACCGAAACTGGATGGGTGACAGGATGGGACAGTGGTTAAATTACGGAGGATAGAAAACCTTCAGAAAGAAATATATATTTACAATGGACGTGAATTTTTTAAAAGTATTTTTTCAGGCACTGCAATGGGCGTGGATTTTGAAAATATTTTTTTTTCAAGGTCAGAAACAAGGCGTAGATTTTTAAAGAATATTTTTCAAGGCCTAAAACAAGGCGTGGATATTTTAAAGAATATTCATTCAGGTCCAAAACAAGGCGTGGATTTTTTAAAGAATATTTTTCAAGGATTTCAGGTCCAAAACAAGGCGTTGATTTTTTAAATAATATTTTTCAAGGATTTCAGGTCCAAAACAAGGCGTGGATTTTTTAAAGAATATTTTTCAAGGATTTCAGGTCCAAAACAAGGCGTGGATTTTTTAAAGAATATTTTTCAAGGATTTCAGGTCCAAAACAAGGCGTGGATTTTTTAAAGAATATTTTTCAAGGATTTCAGGTCCAAAACAAGGCGTGGATTTTTTAAAGAATATTTGTCAAGGATTTCAGGTCCAAAACAAGGCGTGGATTTTTTAAAGAATATTTTTCAAGGATTTCAGGTCCAAAACAAGGCGTGGATTTTTTAAAGAATATTTTTCAAGGATTTCAGGTCCAAAACAAGGCGTGGATTTTTTAAAGAATATTTTTCAAGGATTTCAGGTCCAAAACAAGGCGTGGATTTTTTAAAGAATATATTTTTCAAGGATTTCAGGTCCAAAACAAGGCGTGGATTTTTTAAAGAATATTTTTCAAGGATTTCAGGTCCAAAACAAGGCGTGGATTTTTTAAAGAATATTTTTCAAGGATTTCAGGTCCAAAACAAGGCGTGGATTTTTTAAAGAATATTTTTCAAGGATTTCAGGTCCAAAACAAGGCGTGGATTTTTTAAAGAATATTTTTCAAGGATTTCAGGTCCAAAACAAGGCGTGGATTTTTTAAAGAATATTTTTCAAGGATTTCAGGTCCAAAACAAGGCGTGGATTTTTTAAAGAATATTTTTCAAGGATTTCAGGTCCAAAACAAGGCGTGGATTTTTTAAAGAATATTTTTCAAGGATTTCAGGTCCAAAACAAGGCGTGGATTTTTTAAAGAATATTTTTCAAGGATTTCAGGTCCAAAACAAGGCGTGGATTTTTTAAAGAATATTTTTCAAGGATTTCAGGTCCAAAACAAGGCGTGGATTTTTTAAAGAATATTTTTCAAGGATTTCAGGTCCAAAACAAGGCGTGGATTTTTTAAAGAATATTTTTCAAGGATTTCAGGTCCAAAACAAGGCGTGGATTTTTTAAAGAATATTTTTCAAGGATTTCAGGTCCAAAACAAGGCGTGGATTTTTTAAAGAATATTTTTCAAGGATTTCAGGTCCAAAAGAAGGCGTGGATTTTTTAAAGAATATTTTTCAAGGATTTCAGGTCCAAAACAAGGCGTGGATTTTTTAAAGAATATTTTTCAAGGATTTCAGGTCCAAAAAGACTAAAACAAGGCGTGGATTTTTTAAAGAATATGTTTCAAGGATTTCAGGTCCAAAAGGACTAAAACAAGGCGTGGATTTTTTAAAGAATATTTTCCAAGTTCTAAAACAAGGTGTGGATTTTTTAAAGATTTTCATTTTAGGCCTAAAATAAGGCATGGATTCATTAAAGAATATTTTCAAGGCCCAAAACAAGACCTGGATTCTTTAAAGGATATTTTCAAGGCCTAAAACAAGGCATGCATTTATAAAGGATATCTTAAGATATTTTCAAATCCTAAAACAAGACCTGGATGCTTTAAAGGATATTTTTAAGGCCTAAAACAAGGGCTGGATTTTTTAAAGAATATTTTCAGTCCTAGATTTTTTAAAGAATATTTTCAAGGCCTAGAACAAGGCCTAGAGTCTTCAAAGTGTACTTTTAAGGCCCAAAACAAGACCTGGATTTTTAAGAATGCCTGTCCTAAAACTAGGCGTGTTTTTTTTTAATATTTTGTTAGGGCTTAAAACAAGGCGTGCATTTTTAAGAATATGTTTCCTGGTCATAAAACAGGACGTGGATTTTTTTAAGAATATTGTGTAATATTTCTTTCCAACGAATATACAAATTCGCGCTATTACCACTGTGATTTCGCCTATTACCACTGTGCCAATTGGTGCATTGCATCGTAATTGCCGCTGGAAAGATGTGAAGAAACAAAATACAATAATAATCATCTGTATATGTATGTATGTGTGTACATACATATATTTACGGGCGCATACCATGTTGAATGTGTTCGTATGCGTGTATGTATGTATTTTCCGTTAATATCCTCTGTACATGGCTGTCGTTTTTATTATTATTATTTGCCATTCAAGTATTTCCTGTTCGAAACGAAGAAAAAAAGAAACGCATACCCCCTTGCAGAAGGAGTACGAAGGAGCAAATAATACATTGCTATGTTGTACCACATTATGTTGTTGTTATTTGTTTCTTGTGTTCTTTTTATATTTATTATTTTCTTTTTTTGTATTTTTGTGTACGCGTGGTTCCTTTGTGATTAATAACTGCATATTTGAAGTATGTACTAAGGAAGCGGAGAACACAAAATGAAGAATAATATTACCAACTCCAAAGAACAAGAATTACAAGCTAAAGGATGTTGAAAGAGAGGTAGAGCAGAGCTTAAGCCGAAGCTCAAGCAGACACCAAATACAAATGAACGAACGCACAATGTAAAAGTACACACTTCTTTCACTTACTACTCTTATTTGTATTTTGTATGTTTGAAGTTATTCCCTTCGTATAAATGTTAGGGGATTTCAGTTTGTCATTAGGTTGAAACAATGTATTAAAATTGTTCTTCCTAAAAATTATCTTTATCGGTCCATTCCACTGTGCGACGAAATTGAGCTCATGGTCTAGGTGGTGGACTAATTCAAATGGCGACGAAAGGCCATGGCGAGTATATTCAGAGCGTAAAAGGACAAATTCGCAATAGATCTATTTTTTTAGTTGATGATTTTTCTCTAGAACTCAAGACGTCATGTGTGCTGTTATATAGGATAATGCATATTTTTGAAAAATATATCCTTCTTCTAGCTAAAATTCTTGTGCGTCTTTTTCGTCTTCCAGAAAATATTCTTAAAATACATATAATGAGCAACTACAAAATATTAAGAATCTTAAAAAAACCCCCTACTTAAATTCCTTAAAACAATCTACGTCGGAGACTCTACTGGTCATTCACAAAATATTCTCAAAATATCGACTCTTGGTTATATGACAGGCCCTCACAAAATATTTTTAAGAATCCACGCATGAGTCTGCAATAGACCCTTTCAAATGTTTCTTTAAAAAAAAGACCAACCTTAGGATGTAATAGCTCCTCACGAGTTAATAGAATTTTTTCTCCTATAGTATATTTGTGGCATTGTCAATGTGTTATAAATCCTCAGAATTTCTCCTAATAATTGGTGCAAATTTTATAAAAATCGGTAAATTATTCGTTAAGTTATTTACATTAGAATTCAAAATATACTTACTGTTTGATTTTGGGCGCCTATTAACTGAATATGAAAATCTCCCGGTCTTTTAAAAGTCTGCTGCTAATTTGTAAAGAGAAGTAGTATACTTTTCGGTCAAAAACATTTCATGGTCCAAATTTGACTCCTTGATAAGTAGTAGTTATTTATAATTGTTATTTATCCACATATGTAAGCATGTATGCAACATATACATACATACTATAGTTATTTTGAAAAAATCCAAACCGACCGATTTTTGAGAGATTTTCATTTGTAGGTAATAGGCGTCCAGCATCAAACAGCAGGTATAGATCAGAACATCTTGACATTCAACAGAATTGATTCTATTTTGATATTAGATATTTTCATTGAGCACGATATCTCTGCTAAAAATGATAAATGTTAGCCCGTGTTCCCGTGTAGTCCCTATATTACGATACCGCCAATATTTGCACGTTTTTCAACCTAAGCAGCTGTTAGGTTCTCCCTGAGTAAAAAATCTTCTTCCTAAAAATAATCAATATTGCTCCAATTTTAAGAGTAGTCCCCATTAACCCTACGGTCAATAACCGGGTACATTTGTACCTTTTTTTGAATAAAAATGCTGTAAAATTTTTAATAATGGAAATATTTGGATCAAATTTTGAGGAATCATTCTTGAGGTATTTTCACACATAATCAAAGAAAAAAAATATAAATATTTTCTATATATAATTTTTACAAATTTTTAAAGTTATTACCTACGTATATCAATAACCGTGGTACATTTGTACCCATCCAAAGATAGCCCTGTAATTCATTAAAAAATTGGAATACCGTGAGGATTTTTGTTTTAAATTTGTCTATACGGATCTGATCTAGATGTAGGAACTCAAAATTATATATACATTAAAATAATATATATTTAAATCCATGCTTAAATGATAATCTATCTAAAACAATCATAGTAAATTCATTATAGCTTTCGACTGGGTTAAGCTTTTTAGTTATTTTTTTATTGGGATCTTATTTAGGTGTTCCTCAACCCCTCTGCAAATTTTTGTGGACCTAGACAACATGGGGCCATTAGGGCGACTCGTGGAAGTCGGAAACTACCTTGGTTTTCTCTTAGTATACCGGGACAAAAACAATGATTATTGTCTGTAATTTTACAATTATTCTTCACATTAGGCCTGAAACTTTTTCTATAATCGAAAAAGTTTGATTTATTACAATCCTAAATTGACGTACATATATAAACTATCATAAAATAACGTTTTAAGTATTAAATAATGTTAAAAATGCGACAACCACACACTCTAAACTCATAAAATGTGAAAAATTGCCAACAATAATTGTTTTACTCCCTGTATACCAAAGGAAAACCAAGGTAGTTTCTGACTTCCACGCTTCGCCCTGATGGCCCCATGTTGTCTAGGTCCACAAAAATTTGCAGAGGGGTTGAGGAACACCTAAATAAGATCCCAATAAAAAAATAACTAAAAAAGCTTAACCCATTCGAAAGCTATAATGAATTTACTATGATTGTTTTAGATAGATTATTATTTAAGCATGGATTTAAATATATATTACTTTAGTGTATATATAATTTTGAGTTCCTACATCTAGATCAGATCCGTATAGACTAATTTAAAACAAAAATCCTCACGATAGTCCACTTTTTTAATGAATTACAGGACTATCTTTGGATGGGTACAAATGTACCACGGTTATTGATCTACGTATACTTTTTTGGTTATTGACCGTAGGGTTAACCCTACATACCAAATTTCGGTATTTTGGGGGAGTTTCGGCAAATGTGTTTACCAAATTGTAATCTTATATTTTCGATTTTCATACAGTAGAAAATCTCCATACTAAAAATGATCAATATTGACCCAATTTCCAAATGGGGCCCATATAAAGCTAAACCTCATTATTTGGTATAGTGGGGAGTTCGAACCTGTTGTTTCAAATCCTCCTACCAAAAACTACCAATATCGGCTTACGTTTTAGTATAGCTTCTATATAACGCCTTTTTACACCGATATGGCAGTAATCTAGAATAAAGGATTTCGCCTTCTAGTGTGGTATCGGTAACACAAACGGTAACATAACTGTGGCTTGTATCCCGTTTACAAATCATAATAGACAGACGGACGGATACACATGTCTAGATCGACTTAGCTAGTCGAGATAGTACGATCGGTATAATAAAAGGTGGGTCTAGGACCTCTTGGAGCCACAAAAAGCTAGAATACCCTTACCATATAGTTGTGTAGGGCATAACATCGATTTTTTGGAACCAAGAAGGGGGTTCCACTAAAGTTTTAAAATAGCTACAATAAATTATTCCCCTTAGATGTTCGGTATGTTGAAGTTCCTACTTTACTTTGTCAACCTTAGTGTATATTCTGTCAATATTCTACTACCACATAATGCAATAGTATAGTAGTTGATAAAATGTTTGGTACGGCTGATTTTAACGTGAGAATCCTAAATTAGGATTCTCATTTGGTGTTACATAGACCCATTAATAGTTATTAATATTCGGAATAGTCGAATATTAAAAATGTATACCCATTTGCTCTTTGTTTGTATTTTTGGCTTTTATTGAGTATCAAATAGTACTACCATAAAAATAAAAAGATATAATAGGTTGTGCAAAGTTGGGTTCAAAACGGAAAATATTGACCCTTTGTGGGATA
>NW_026888604.1:0-9801 GCF_032173495.1 Musca vetustissima
TTAACATGAAATCGGACGAAACTATATATGGGAGCTATATCTAAATCTGGACTGATTTTCACGAAACTTGGCAGACATCATTCTAGGCTCAATTCAGTACGTTATGCCAAATTTCGTGCAAATCGAAAGATATATGTGGACTTTGGTGCACCATTTACATGAAATCGGACGAAACTATATATGGGAGCTATATCTAAATCTGGACCGATTTTCATGAAACTTGGCAGACATCATTCTAGACGTAAATGATTAGGCTGTACCAAATTTCGTGCAAATCGAAAGATATATAGGGACCGTTTACATTAAATCGGTTAAATATATATATGGGAGCTATATCTAAATCTGAACCGATTTTTCCCAATTTCAATAGGGTTCGTCCTTAGGCCGAATAAGTGACCTATGCCAAATTTCATCCAATTCGGATCATAAATGCGACCTGTACTTTGTTTACAATTTTACATCGACAGACGGACGGACGGACGGACGGACATGCATAAATCGACTCAGAAAGTGATTCTATGCATATTCTCAAAAGGAACCATGTGTCTATCTCGTTTCCTTTTGCCTGTTACAAACATATGCACAAAGACATAATACCCTGTACCACAGTGTGGTGAAGGGTATAAAAAGGGGTTCATCGGCATGACGGCATGATTTATAGTATATGGGCCCTTTAGACTTTAAAAGTTATTCTAAAACATACACGCCTTTATTTCAACATGACATATATTCTTTGAGAAATCCACACCTTTAATAGACCGTTAAAAATATATTTTGAAACGCTCTGAATAACGATTAAATATATTTCTTATATTTCGTCAACTGTTAAATAGTCAATTAAATGTCAATCAAAAATTCCCATTAAGCTTCATAAATATGTCATTAATGTCGTAGATTTTCCTCACTGTAAATACAATAATGACATGAATAATACACGTGCCTATAAATCACAAAATTAATTTAAAATCCGAGGAAAAACGCTTGATATATTAGTGCGTGAGCTTAAACATTTGAAATGTGGATTTTTTATTACTTTTTTCTTCTCCATCCCGTTAAAATGAATTCGTGTGTGGACTCGGGGGAATATCCGCATGTGTTGACAATGTCAAGTGTGTACAATGATTTATGATTCGTTTGGCTGTCAGAAGAACATAAAATTATAAAAAAAAACATGGATAAGATTAATAGGCTTCTAAAAGTCGAGTTTTGTAATGAAATATTTTTGCTTTAATGAAAAACAAAAATCTCAGATAAAATTCAACATTTTTTTATGAAATATTATCCTGACCTATGCTACCACTTTCACACTACTACCGCCTATGATACTTTCCATAATTATTTTTTAAAGATGTCTCATTTTTCTCCTCGTCGATATGTTTGTAGGTCATCATAGGAAAATTAGGGTGAATGACAATTTATTAAATTTTCTAATGATAATAAATTTAAAAGGAACCGTATAACATTTAAAGGAGTGCTTTAATTTTTTTAATTTTTTTTTTTCAAGGTCTACTTCGAAGTACATTGAATGTGATATTAAAATAAGATCTGTCAGAACAAAGGTCATAAATCATTACCCATTTAGCGTTGCGCAGGAGGTATCAAATGTTTTCGGTGTGTTTGGGCAGATTTTTTTACGCAATATTGCATATTTTGAAAACGACAAATGTTATTTTCGTGTCGGCTCACATTTCAACAAGAATAGTGAGGGCTACATTTATTCATAATGGGAAGCAACTACTTAAAGGTTTGTTTCAAGGACCTAGTGGTCCTTGCTTTTTATTTCTTAAAGGATATAATTTCAGAGACCAATACAAAGTATACATGTTTTAAAGGATATTTCTTCAGGTGCCATTAGAATGCGTGGCTTTTTAACATCAACACAAGACATGCATTTTTAAAGAATATTTTTTGAGGTCATGAATTTTTTCTTAAGAAAAAATTTTGAGGAACATTAGCACACGGCGTGGATTTTTTTAATACAAGACGCGATATATGTGATGACCTAAATCCTATTATATATGTCGCGTATACCCCTGCTCGTTTGTCCTTTTTGTTTTTTATCGCATTTGTTATGTTTGGAATTTATTACTTTTTCGGGGATCAAAATACAAACATCAAAAAGCATGGCACGTCTCAACTTTCAACAAAATATTTTATTATGATAAATGATATTCTTTATCATCTTTTCAAGAAATGTGAAAAAACAAAAATTTAAGCATTTTAGACTAAAAAAGAGTGGGCCGTATGACAAATTGTGAAGAATTCATAAGGGACGCCAGTTTCGGAACATAAGTGTTGCAATATCAGATGGGATTTATTTGGACAATTTGTACAAAAATCCATTAACTATGATTGTAAAATTAGGATTTTTTTCAGCAAAACTTAAATGGCATGCTAAATTTATTATTCCTCTATTAGAACTCTTCCTGAGGTTTGAACAAAATTTACTTTCAAAATGACAATAGCTGTTTTAATGGAAACACCAACATCAATAAATGTTCGTTTTATTTTCCCTTTGCCCACTTTCGGAATTATTTAAAGTTGAACATTATTTTTTTATTTCTACACAAAAACAATGAAACTATGTCAACACACAACTCACTCACTCACAAGTACACCTCGGACATTTGTTGATGTGGAGTGACCAGTACAAACAAAAACTTCAAAGGAAATACAGATTAAAACTTTTAATAAATGAACTTAAAAATAAACATATGGTCAAATTTGGAATTGCCACAATTTCGAATAACGTAGAGCTACCAAGGGAAACAAACAAGTCCTTTAAAATGGAAACAACAATTATCAAGTGCTAACTAACAATTGCAGAAGTTAGAATATGGGTTGGATTTTTAAAAGAATATGTTTTGAAGGGATATTAAAAGGCATTGATTTTTCAAATAATATTTTAATAAAGGCAGTCAAAAAGCGCGAAATGTTTATTTTTTTCAAGCACAACCAAAATGCGTGGTTTTTGGTAGAAGTTCATTAATGAATTTTAGGGTTAAAATGTGGCGTGGATATTGTTAAAATTTTCATAAGGTGTAATAGAAGCGTGGACTTGTAAGTTGAAGCCTGGATTTTTCAAGAACCATTTGGGACGTGAATTGTTTAAAGAATGATTTATCAAGGACCACCTCAGACAGATGTGGATTTTTAAATAGAGGACTGTTTTTTTTATGTTCTATTTAAGGAGTGATTTTTTTCAGACAGGCGTTGATTTTTTAAAATTTTTTTATGGAACATCAAAGGTCATATTTTTACAATGTGGTGGCGTGGCTTTTTCAAAATTCATATTTTTGGGTTGGGATGAGTTACTTTGCATTTAATGATATCTTTGAAATAATTCACCAAACCCTACAAACTCTACAATTAAATTCCTTATTACAACTTTCAATACAAATGATAAAAACATCATTTCCGAAGGTTTAACCACTTGGCACTAGTACACGTAACAGTTCAAGTGAAAAGCAAACCCCCATAGTTTCCAAATCCCAAAATTTTAGGCACACATCCATAGTATTGGAATGCATCTAGTATTCCCTACTACAGAATTTTTATTTCAGTATTTGTTTTTGTATTTTTTTCTAAATCTCAATGGATAGATATTTTCTATTTTTATTTGCCTCGTATTGCAACGAAAATATTGAAATAGTTGCTGAAATGTTATCAAGTTGATATCGTTGTTGTTGGGCTGGAATAGTGACCATTTTGTTGATGGTTATCTCCCAGGACTTATCTAAAGAGCTCGACGTTCGGTTTTATTTGGCAAACATTGATATATTTATTTCAACTGAAGGGTATTAAGTTAGAATTTGGCGGTAGTTAGTTGTTCCGTTACTTTTTTAAATTTATTGCAGGACATAGCGAATTCTAAGAAATATATATTTAAAAATATTAAATTTGTTTCAATAAACAATAGGGCGATTGCATTGTTTTCAAATACATAGCGAAGATTGTTTAAAAATATTTTTCAATAAACCTAAAATGTGGATTAAAAAATAATGGATATTCTTTAAGTAAGAGCAGTGAAGGGATTTTTTTTTTTAATACTTGTTTAACCCTTTAAGAGTCAAAAAAAAATTGTCGGAATAAAAATCTAAAATTTTGTATTTAAGATCATATAAAGGCACAGAGTTTAGAAAAAATAGCAATGTTAATTTTAACCCTCGGCCAGGTTCGTCTGTCTTTCAGCAAAAACAGAAACATCAATAGTAACGGTACATAGTATAACCGGAAAATCGCAAAGAAAGAGAGTACTTTTAAATGTCGAATATATGCGACAAAAACACTGAAAGGGTTAAGTGACATTAAAGTGTAGGATTAGGAAATCATAAAACGAAAATTTAAAAATTTGTAAGGCATGGAGTTTTTAAAATTAACCATAAGGAGTGGATATCAAAACAATATATTTTTCAGTGACAAAATGCGAGAATTTTTTGAATTTGTTTTTTTTACAACCATAGCTCTCAAACTTTTATAAATTTATTTTGTTATCATAATATCGTTGCACCTATTTCTGTTTCGTACTAATTCATTACTTGTATTTTAAATTCAAAATATTCTTTAACGATTATTAATACCATTTAACGCATATTGGATTTCATTTATTACGGATCACAGTAAATGTCAGAGTAGCACGCAATATGCTACTTGCCATTTGACCTTTTTAATATTACATGGTTCCTATTTATAAGTTCTGGCCTTAGAGTAATTTCTTCGTAACGCTTAGTTTATCGCATTTAATCGCTTGTAGTTACTGGTAAACATATGCTTCGTTGTCGTCGACTTAATATTTCTATTAAGGCATTCCGAACACGTCTAAAATGGAAATTGAAATGTAAATGGTTTTGGGTTAAACGCTTTATGAATTCCAAATCTATGGAAATCTGCATAGGCAGGCAGAGCAAATGTTTATTTCCCGAAAAAATTTACATACATAAATATTTAAACACTGGGGAGTATACATAATATATTAGCAGTATTTTAATATTAAGATACATTACTCATACGCTCTGGTGTCTTGGGAACAAACCAAATGTGAATGCTTGATGTTTTGCATGTGCCAGCCAACAACATCTAACCACATTTTGTTATTTAAAATTGGAAATTGAAATCAATTGTTGGTGTGCCATTCAATGCCAATGAAATCAATTTTGATTTTCTCATTTCGTACAATAATTTTGAATACAAATAACAAAAAAATAATCTCTATAGTTGTCCCTAAACTTTTTGAAAATTATACGAATTATGGGGAATTTAAAAAAAAAGACTTATAATTTTTTTAAAGTCCGTTTAGATAAGTATATCTAAATGTTTTAAAAAATACTTTTTTAATTGATTGAAAAAAAATGGTTAATTGAAAAAAGCAATGCTTTATGGTAAATAGAAAAAAATATTCTCTCGATAGTGCTCGACAAATTATTTCAAAAATCAATAGTCCACACCTTATGGACAACTTTCAAAATATTTTTGGTGAACAAACGAAAAATATTTTCGAAGAAATCTATACCTTTTTATACTATGTTTTAGACAGCCCTGGAAAAGTTATTTATTTATCGATGTGGTCAATCCAAAAACTATGATGTCCTGCAATAAATATAAAAATAATACGGATACTCTACCTGCCATAGAATTTTGACTCAACACCCATGAGTTTAAATAAAAATATCAATAGTGTTGACAAATAAAGCCAAATGGTGATATTTTTCAAAAAATACCTCAAAATAAATGAAATGTCATGTCGACATAACAAAATACTTCAACTCTTTAGTTAAAACTAGGGAGATAACCATCAACAAAATGGTCACTATTCCACAACAATAATATTAACTTAATAGAAAAACAAAATATTCCCGCTGCAATACGAGACAAATAAAAATGGAAAATATTTATCCCTGGTGATATAGAAAAAAAACAAATGCCGAAATAAAAATGCTTTAGTATGGAATACTAGAAACATTCCAATGCAATATATGTGTCTACAACTTAGAGGTTTGGAAACATTGGTGGTTTGCTTTCCACTTAAAATATTATGACGGCAAAGGGTGTTTTTATCCATTTTATAGTGTCCATCCAAAACATGATCAATTGCTAAATAGAAAAGAATATTCTGTGAATAATCCTTATATTGATACAAAAAAAAATACTTTTCAATAAAACCCGTGTCTAGTTTTGATCTCAAAATTATTCTTCAAGAAATCAGAGACTTGTTTTAATCTTAGAAAAAAATTAAAAAATCGACATGTATCTTCACTTAAGAACGTCAGTGAAGTATATGCAACTAAACTGCAATTATATTTTCATGTTGCAATTATTAAAATGTGGTAAAATCTTTAAATTTAATTTTGTTTGCTATGGTTCTTTTTTAATTCAATTGGGGGTTTAATTTAGAAACCATTGTTTGGTTTTATATTTGAGGAAACAATAAAAATAACAAATGCTTTTATTTATTTTTAAACAAAATTATTATTTGTATTTTATTACTGAAAGTCTGGATAAATATTGCAGTTTTTATTATCATGGTTTGTTATCGAATACATATTGATAGTTTCATATTATACCAGTTATATCATCTCAGCGTATACATACTTCCCCATATGTACCACATAATACTCATACGACTTGTTGTCCCTCACGTAATTATTCATTTGCAATGCATTTAACTTCTAAATTGTAATCAATTGGACTGTTTTACTTCATAAATAATTCAATAATTGAACTTCAATTTTCATTTACATATCATGAAATGATTCATAATATTTTATTTTAAAATGCTGACAGAATTACACAATCAAATTGAACTATATAACTGATGTAGCAGATGGATGACCAAGAGTCCCCTTTGCATAATATTTAATGAAACTAATTTGTAAAATTGTCCTTAATAATAAATTAATTAATTTAATTTGATTCAATGTTATTGTTAAACATTTGTCAGGGGTAACAGTTGTATGTGATTTTCTA
Organism: Musca vetustissima; assembly: GCF_032173495.1. Lineage (NCBI taxonomy): Eukaryota > Metazoa > Arthropoda > Insecta > Diptera > Muscidae > Musca > Musca vetustissima. The sequence continues at coordinate 6,964 of NW_026888604.1, forward strand.
AGAAATAGTTTAACATATTTTGTAGTGATTGATGTAATACTCGTACAAAACCTTGTGCATAATGGAAAATAATTTTCAAAAATTATATTATATATTTAAGAACATTTAAATATTTCATTTTATGAACCTTACATTGCAGGTTTCTTATAATATTTTAAATCTAAATCAAAGTATACTGAAAAGAAATAAAGTAGGGAAACTGACAAAGACATTAGCATTAATTAGAGATACTATGAATTTAAACAAATCAGGTCATTATTAGATCTGAAAATATTCTTTAAAAAATGCACGCCTCACAAATTTCCCACAAATTTACCCTACTATATCTCGTTGAAATAATATTCCCACAAAAATCCATGCCTTTATAATAACTCGAAAAAAAATCTTAAAATAAATCTACACATCGCCGCCTTTATAAGATTGATTTTTTTTTTAAATCCGCGCCTCTTTTAGAAATTAAAAATAGTCATTAATAAATTCACGCCTTTATTAGATTTTGAAAAAATATATATTATTCATACAGTCTAATAGATATTTGTGTAACGACATTTAATTATATTTGCTTACAGTTTAAATTAGATAAAAATTATCTTTTTTTTTGGCACCCAATCCAAGCGAGACTAATTTTTGGCTCCCATTTTTGGGGTATTTATGTATTAACTAGCAAAGTACCCGCTACTTCGTATGCGGAAAGGGAATAAAAAATATTTCTTATGGAAATCGTGAATACCGTATAATTAGTTGTACTATAGTTCTGAATTCCACCTCTATTCCTACATTTAATATCAAGTTTATTACCATTAAGTACTCTTCATACACATAAGCACTATTTTCCGAAATCCACACTTTAGCAAAAACGTATAGTTCTGAATTCCACCTCTATTCCTACATTTAATATCAAGTTTATTACCATTAAGTACTCTTCATACACATAAGCACTAATTTCCGAAATCCACACTTTAGGAAAAACGTACAGGTTCCACATGTAATTCCATTTAGAACTTTTCGAACACATAATTCTACATTTTCAAGACTATCTCTATACCGTCACCTCCACTAAATTTAATACCAAAAACCCTTTGGTCCTTCTTTCTAACTCTCTGTCAATGACCAACATTCTAAATTTTAGGTTTCCAGCTCTCTCCGTTACCCAAATTCAAATTATTCCAAATTTAGTGAATTTTCTTCCACCATAGTCCAAATTTTTCCAAATTTAGTGGTTTTCGTACTCATAAGTACAAATTTCCAAATGTACCTCAATCCTTCTTTTAGATAGTCCAAATTTAAGAATTTCAGCTCTGAGTGAAACCATTCCGCACTTTTCGTACCCATAACCAAACCAATCTCAATATTCCAAACCTTTCAATCGTAAGTCCAAATTTAAGAATTTCTCTATCTGTTCACTAAACTGTACCATATTTGGTACCATTCTGTACTTTTCCTACACTCCCAGAGTAACCTAAGTTGCAACATTCAGGATTCGAGTTCTACCCGTTCACCAAAGTCCAAATTGTACCAAATTTTTTGGTTGTCGTACCCAAAGTACAAATTTCCAAAAATACCTCAGTCATGCACTCCAATAACAACCTTAGGTCCACATTTAAAGATTCCATCTCTATTCGTTCACATTTTTGTAAGCTTTTCGGTACCATTTAGTACTTTTTGTTTCTATAATTAAACATTTCCTAAACTATGTTAATCCTACACTCCAACAGTAATTTTAATTAAAAATTTCGGGAGTCCAGCACTATCCGTTCACACGTAATCAAGTTGTACCAAATATAGTACTATTTAGTAGTAGGTAGGTGACATGCTTCCATATCTCAATTCTATATTCAAACATCCACCATTTGTCCAAATTATTGATTTCCAGCTCTCTCCGTTCACCCAAATCCATCTAGTGCCGTTTAGGACCTTTCGTACACATAAATACGAGTTTCCAAAGATGTCTCTATAGCTCAATCTACAACAGAAATCTTAATTCCAAATTTCAGGTTTTCAGTTCTATCCTTTCAATCAACATCCAAATTGTACTAAATTTAGTACCATATATACCTTTCGTACCAAAAAGTACGAATTTCATAATCTACCTCAGTCCTACACTCCAACAGTCATTTTAATTCCCAATTTGAAGACTTCAGCTCTATCTGTTCACCTAAATCCAACTTCCACCAAATTTAGTACCAATTAAGAACTTTTCATACAAATAAGTACGATTTTTTAAAGCTAATTCCGATTGTCATGATTCCATCTCTACACACTCAACTGAAGGTAAATAGTACGGAATTTAGTACCATTTTACACTTTTTATACGCATAAGTACGAATGTCTTAAACCATTTCCGTACATCAACACCACTTCCCAACATGTATTCCATTTAAAATGTCAAGATTTCAGCTATATATGTTCAATATATATACAATAGGAACTAAATTTAGTAAAGTTTAGTACCTTTAGTACACTTATATGTCGAATTTCCAAAAACCCTTTTGCACATTTTTCTAACTTTCCATCAGTGACCAACATTCCAAATTTCAGAATTTAAGCTCTTTCCGTTCGCTAATAAAAAGGGTACCATATTTGGTATATTTTAGTACTTTTCGTATCCCTCTACTTCCAACAAAACTTCCGGCATACCCCGATCCTACACCCCCATAATTATAGTACGAATTTCCAATACTTCTTACTAAACCCACACCCCCACAGTTATCCTAAAACCAAGTTTCAGAATTCTAACTCTATCGGTTCATCCACAATTCAATTTGTACCAAATTTAGTACACTGTAGTACGAATTTCCAAAACTTCCTACTTAACCCAAACCTAACACTCCACAGTGA